>NC_087158.1:1405000-1482500 GCF_035594125.1 Scylla paramamosain | reverse complement strand
TGAATTTAATTGTACGCGCATCACTCAAGTAATAACAGTAATGAATATAGTGACGAGGCGAAGAAAGAAGAGGGGAGGAGGAAGGGTGTGGAGGTGAATTGAGTTATGTTGTGTGTGTGTATTACAAATTAAAACACTTTGTTGCTTCCTCGAATCATTCTGAATCGTATTCTGAAACACTTCTGCGCTACACCTCCTTTACTTTCAAAAAGCTTTATCTAGTTGAAGCTACACGGGTTCTTTTTTTTTTTTTCAAGGGTGTTTTTATGGTTCTAGAGACAGATTAACAAGATTTCTACATCGTTAACAGGAGAAACACTCGTGAGAACCCGTTTATTAATCTCTGTGGTCTTTGAAAATTCCCATGGTGAGAGAGAGAAAAGTTTCTGAATTACAACACATCAGGGAACAATTAAACACAGGCGCCTCGAATTCCCTCACAGAAGCGTTAAGTCAGTTATGAGATAAGAGCACCTTTAACAATTACTTAGGAAATTACTTAGGCCTGTATTCTGAAACGCCTACTCTCTCACCACGACTGTTTTCAAAGGTCACAGAGATTATTAGCCGTGTTCTTAAGAGTGTTTCTCCTTTTGATAATTTAGAAATCTTGTTAATCTGTCACTAGAGCAGCAAAAACATCTTTAAAAACCCGAGCAACTTCAACTAGAGTCTTTTGAAAGTAGTGAAGATGCGGCGCAGAAGTGATTCCGAGCGTGGGTCTTCATGTTATCGTGGGTCTTCGAAAATTATTTAGTGTTGCGGTGAGGTTGTCCTGTTTGGTAATAAAATGGCTGCGGCTGTAGTATTGTAAACTCAGGAACTTATTGCCTGCTTCTAGATTTCTTCCGCTCTGTCTTAAGGTCATTCAAGAGAGGACTTTAAAGACACTTGTCCTCCTATTTTGCATGGTGCTTTGGACTTTCATTTAGAGACTAGCACCTCAATGGGCCTTTTGTCGTTTTTTTCTTTTTTTTTCATTGCCCTAGGCCAATAAACCTCTTACATAAATACAGTTGTTGTAGTGATGATTATTATTGTTACTGTTACGAAGAGTTAATGTAAAAAAAAAAAAAAGAAAGACCATTACAGTTGCTTCGTTTGGTAATGACGTGGTTGTAGTTATAGTATTGTTAGTTGTATTATTAGTTATTGTTATCGTTCTTGTTACGAACTGATGTAAAAATATACGATTATATATAATTCAGAGGTCCTCAGCACAAGACTAGCCAAGCCAAGGCGAGCCATGTGTACAGTGCTGTCTTCCTTCCTGTACGGTAGTGACACTTGGCACTCACAGTCACATAAATCAGGCTAATACCACGTTACGTAATGCAGGCAACTTAATACCTCCTCTGTTATTTGATAATATTTGCCTGTTTGCTGATTCTTACCTTCGCTGTAAATCTTGTTCGTGTGTGTGTGTGTGTGTGTGTGTGTGTGTGTGTGTGTGTGTGTGTGTGTTTTTTATTCCTTAATTCGATCATTTGTCTGCGTATAAGGTGACAAGCAGGTAAGCTGTTTTTCTTTTATTTTTATTTTTTTTCTGACATCGATTTGGTTTGTTAATAAGACAGGTGTTCAGGATATAGTTAATGCATTCTTCTTTCATTTCTTTCATTTCTTTCTTTCTTTCTTTCTTTTTGTGAGAGAGGTGGCCAAGATATAGTTTCTGCCCTTATTTCCTCCCTTCTCTTCTTTTTTTAGTTGTTGTTTTCACGCATCGACTGGAGTGTGTTAATGGGGACACGTCTTCAACAAATGGCTTAAACGCTTAAGTCTTTCTGTTCTTTCTCTTTTCATGTATTCATTTATTTTAGTGCGTGTCCAAGATATAGATTGTATTTTTAATGTCTTGCTTTTTTTTTTTCATATCAGTTACTTTCTTTTATTTGAGAACTTTTTGAAACGAACGAAAAAAAAAAACTCAAACGTGGATGCTTAGAGAGAGAGAGAGAGAGAGAGAGAGAGAGAGAGAGAGAGAGAGAGAGAGAGAGAGAGAGAGAGAGAAACGAGTAAACTTTTATTTTTCCTTTTTTTATGTTTCTTTTAGTGAATTATGTATTTTTTATTTGTTTATTGCGTCTTCCTTTCGTTTAGTATATTTCTGTTTATTTCCTTTCTTTCTTGATTGCCAGTGTGTGTGTGTGTGTGTGTGTGTGTGTGTGTGTGTGTGTGTGTGTGTGTGTGTGTGTCTGGTTTTCTTCGTTGCTAAATGTTTCCCGCGTATTGATCCGCCGGACCTGTTACCATATAGTGACGCGCGCCTACCTCTCAATTGACTCGTGTGACTGGAACGGCTAATGCAATAGTCCGGCTGCTCTCTCTCTCTCTCTCTCTCTCTCTCTCTCTCTCTCTCTCTCTCTCTCTCTCTCTCTCTCTCTCTCTGAAAATGTACCAATGATCCTTAACATTCACAAGTACAGCATAGTCAAAATTTAAAAAGTGCCGTGCCTTTTAAGCTTCACAGGTACGCGTGCTATATGATCAGCACTAGAAATGTACCCTTTTTGAGATTCACAGGTACAGTTTGGTCGTGACCTTGAAATATTCCGTACCTTTTTTTTAAGCCTTACAAGTATAATTTGTTTGTAACTCTAAAATTTACGATACTTCTGTACATTTTTTTTTTGGGGGGGGCTCAACGTGTTTTTTTTCTACCTCGTACTTTAATTTTCCTTTCTTTCATCTTTTTTTCTCCATTTATTTTTTTCCCTTTAACCAACTTTCTACCAAACTTTAATCCTTGCCCATACTTTCATCCTCCTCACTTTCTTCCTTTCCTTTCTTTTGTTTTCCTTCGTTCATTCAAGTTTCCAGCAACCTTTATGCCTTGCACTTTCATTTTTCTTACTTTCTTCCTTTCCTTTTTCTGTCTTACTGTGCTAGCCTCATTATTTTATTATGTTATGGAGTGTCCAGTAAGCTCGCCAAAGATAAATTTACGAAAAAAAAAAAATAGAAAACCTCAGAGGAAAATGCTGATTTCTCACACACCCAAACTAAATAAAGAAAAACAAAGAAAAAAATAAATTGATAAAGAAATAATAACAACAGTAGAAAAGAAAAACAAAAACCAGTCTAACCTAACCTAACCTAACCAGTCTAACCTAACCTAACCTAACCTATCTAAACCAAGCCCTTTCCAAAACCAACAAAAGGCGGGGATGACAGCATTTCATGACTAAAGATACTTAAAGATACTTAAAGATACTTGATTCATAAGTCAGTTTCCCATCAAAAATTATCGGGTGTCTATAGAAAACGGGCGTCAGGCTTTTCTTTCGTGAGGCCTTTTACTCCTTGTTTGTTTCCCTGTGACATTTAGAGGCGTGTGTTTACGGTACTTAGCCAGTCATGAGAGGGAGTGATAGATGAGAGCCGTGTGTCATTCTTTTCATTCCCTCCTTGTATGTGTCTGCTATTATGATCCCATGCCTGACCTCGGCCGGTACTCAAGACCACTCTGCTTCCCCTTTCACCACGACCATTTTCCAAGGACACAGAGATAATTATTAGGCCGGTTCTCACGAGTGTTTTTTCTTGTTAATAATGTGTGAATTTTGTCCATGTGTCACTACATTTATAAAAGCACCATTAAAAACCCGTGTAACTTCAGCTTCTAGTCTTTTGAATGTAGTGAAGATGCGGCGCTTAAATTATTCAGATTATGGTCTGAGGAGTGTGATGGCGATGGCTCTCTCTCTCTCTCTCTCTCTCTCTCTCTCTCTCTCTCTCTCTCTCTCTCTCTCTCTCTCTCTCTCTGTGTGTGTGTGTGTGTGTGTGTGTGTGTGTGTGTGTGTGTGTGTGTCGCTTCTTAGGGAGACAGAAAAGAATGTAAGAAAAATGTTAACACTAATCCTGCTCCTCCCTCCCCCCTCCCTCCCTCCCTCCCTCCCCTACCAAAAAATATTTAGATGAATAATAAATAAATGTGTAATAAAAAGAAAAAGGATGATAAAACAGTAAAAGAATTGCTTTACCTATCTTGTTATCTTTAATTTTATTTTATTTTAGTGTAATTTTTATTTTATTTTCCATTTTTATTCATTTTATCCTCATTTATGTCTTATTTATTTATTTTTCTATTAATCAATTATTTCTTTTTTTCGTTTTTTTTTTTTTATTTAATCCACTAACTCATTAACTATTCTATTTGTAAGAGGAACCCTACAACTATATGCAAAAATGGAAGACGAAAGAGAAGGAAAAAATATTAACATTAATAAAACCTGAAAACACCCCAAGCCACACATGAAAAATAGAACTGGCAGCAGGGAATTCCACAGTGTACTCTCCTACAGCAGTCGTATTTACACTGCAGCGGCAAAAAAAAAAAAAAAAAATGATAACCTCATTCACCGGCGTGATCAGAAACATTCAAAGGTTAGTGAGGGGTGTTATCGTACTTGGCGTGAGAGTACGACATTGTTTTAGAGAGAGTACGAAGTCATGTGTATTACTTGGTGGAGAAATAAAAATGAAATAGAATAAGAGCGTATATAACGTAAGGAAAGCTGGTGGGTGTATGTGTGTAGAGTGGAGTAGTGTAGGTGTGCCTCACGTAAATATAGAAAGAAACACTGGTGGAGGGAAGTTACAAGTGTGTTTTTGTGAATGAAAATTAATATATAAAAGTCTGGTTTGCCTGAGAGAGAGAGAGAAAGAGAGAGAGAGAGAGAGAGAGAGAGAGAGAGAGAGAGAGAGAGAGAGAGAGAGAGAGAGAGAGAGAGAGAATAATATGTAAAAGAATTACGCAGTTTTAAAATTGATAATATTGGTAATGCACGCAGTGAGAATAAGAAAGAAATGAAGATGTGTGTGTGTGTGTGTGTGTGTGTGTGTGTGTGTGTTTGTGTTGAAGCAGGTTAGGTTAACTCTCTGTTGCTTGTCGCCTATCCATGATCCTTATCCAACCTCCCCATCTATCCCATGCGCCCTAACCTCGTTCAGGATCCTTTGATGGGACACCTGGTCGAATAGCTTACTATTATAAAGTCCAGGTACACGATATCATAACTATCCCCATTATCTGCCCGCCTCGTGAACATTACCTTAAAAACTCAACAGATTCGTAAGGTGTGACTAACCCTTTCGTGAAGCCATGCTGTGACTAATTTATCAACCTATGCTTGTGTAAATAAAAGAAATTGTGCTTTCCAAGGAGATCACATCGCGCCAGCCACAGGTAACACAACAGTGGTATACTGGGATATGCAACACGACCTGTATATTGAAAGCCTTGTGTTTGAAATGGTACGATTCGAGGAAGGAAGAATATATGCCCTGCTCGTGTGTTCGTGGTCATATAGTGGTGGTGGTGGTGGTGGTGGTGGTGGTGATGGTGATGGTGGTGGTTACGTGTTGGTGTTATTCAGTATTGATTTGTATCTCGTTTGTTTGCTTATTTGTTTTATTTTTAACTTTATTTTTTTCAGGGATGTAGATAGAAATGCGTTGTGTGTGTTTTCTCTCTCTCTCTCTCTCTCTCTCTCTCTCTCTCTCTCTCTCTCTCTCTCTCTCTCTCTCTCTCTCTCTCTCTCTCTCTCTCTCTCTCTCTCCATCTCCTTTCTATTAATCCATCGCGGCCTCTTCCTCCTCCTCCTCCTCCTCCTCCTCCTCCTCCACTTAAATTTATTCTATAGTTTTTCCATCCTCTTTCCCCTTCACCCATTCTCTCTTCCTCCTTTTTCTCCTCCTCCTCCTCCTCCTCCTCTTCCTCGTTTAGGCTTAGTAGGCGCAGCATGAATGGATGTTACGGCATTCTCTCTCTCTCTCTCTCTCTCTCTCTCTCTCTCTCTCTCTCTCTCTCTCTCTCTCTCTCTCTCTCTCTCTCTCTCTCTCTCGTCCAGTGCATACCAGTCTCCCATCTCAAGGTCTCGAGTGCACTTATAGAAGCTTAGGTTACGTCACGTGTTACTGTATTCCCCTTGGCTTTTACTTGCCGTAGGTGATGAACAACTAAATGAGACAACTCTGGCGTCTTCCTTCTGGTTACTTCTGGTTCATCTCGGTTCTTTCCACATACGAGGGACTGACTAGTGCTCCAGGCAACACTATAATAAGGTCTTGCATGAGGAAACGAGTTAATTCGCCATTCTCTCTCTCTCTCTCTCTCTCTCTCTCTCTCTCTCTCTCTCTCTCTCTCTCTCTCTCTCTCTCTCTCTCTCTCTCTCTCTCTCGTCTTGATTTGTGAGGCTTAAGAAATCAAACAAATAAATATGCTGCACTCCTGGATAACTTCCTTTGTATTAGCTTCAGCCATCACGACTACTGTGGTCATGTGCTTCTCTCAAGGGACCTTATTCTGAGTCATTTCCACACCGCACTACCACTACTTTCAAACGGTTGTTGTTGAAGTTTTAAGGGTGTTTTTGCTATTCTAGTGACAGATTGACAAGATTTCTATATTATTAATAGGGGAAACTCTTGAGAACGCGGCTGATCATCTCTATGCCCTTTGAAAATAGTCGTGGTGAGACAGCACAGCGTTTTAGTACTGTGGTCATGTGATGTTCTCAAGGTCTCAGTAGTAGTTGCAAGATTAGCCAACGCTTAAGACTCATTCTGTGAACACTTGCCTGGGTGATGTTTATGATATGCGTGGCGTGTTGATGTGTGGTTCTTGGTATGCATGATAGCAAAACATTATATCCTCTATCTACATACCTTATGATCCGTCTTGTATCTGACTTAATTAACTAGCTACTGTGTTTACTGTATGTATTATATTCTCTCTAATTATTGAAAGTATTGGGTATTGAGATACTGGGTCTCTCTCTCTCTCTCTCTCTCTCTCTCTCTCTCTCTCTCTCTCTCTCTCTCTCTCTCAAAACCAGATTGGAAAATATAGGCAACAACGTGAATGCATTAGTGTTCATTAACCTTGACTTTTCTTACTAATGCCACAGGGCGAACTCGCTGGAGCCTCACCGCAGTTTACATAGGAAAGAGATATACTGAAAGGTTAGAAAGATAAGTAGGTGTCAGATTTCAGAAGGAGAAGAAAAAGAAGACGATCCAAGAAGCGATACAAAGCGGAACATGCCACAAGAAGAAGGAAAAGAAGAAGAAAAAGAGAGTTAATAGGGCGCAGGTGTCCAGGGGTCCCGGAGCCAAGACGGACCAAGGCGGTGTAAACAATGTCTGAGGATGGAGGCCGAGAATATCAAGTTATCGGGCCTTTTACGGGACAAATACGCCCTAATCCTCCTGGTGGTCGTGTTTATCTTTAGCACTATCGTCTCAGTCCTCGTCAGGTGAGCCAGGGCGGGTGTGGGCGCCCCGGGACACGTGAAATGAGGGAGTGTGCTGGTGTGGTACTGGGGAGGTGGGCTGAGTCCTGAGGGAGGCGGTGACGGAGGGCTGGAAATTGTTACGTGTGGTGGATGTTTGGGGTTGATTGGGTATGATGGGTGTGGCGTGTGTGTGTCAGTGTGGGTGTTGTGTGATTAATATAGGTTTGTTTCATGTAAGTCAGTTTGGGTGGTCAGATTTTGCTGATAGGAAGTGTAGCTGGTGCTCGCCGTGTGACCGGTGTGTTTGAGGTAGTTGGCTGTGATGGATATGAAGTGTGTCAGTGTGGATGTAGTGTGGGAAGTGTGGGTTGTGCTCATGTTAGGTTGAGTTGGTTAGAGTCAGGATGGATAATGTGCTGGGTGAGGGTAGGTTTTGTTGATGCTTGGCATGGGTCTGGACTGGTTTAATTTTAGTCAGATGTTGGTTTGCAGTTGTGCTTTAGTAGAGAGCCTGTGTGTCATTAGTGATTATCAGCAGTATTGACAGAAGTGTGACTAGTGACTGTAAGACAACTTGCATTAATTGTCATATAATCTTGAATCATGTTCTTTAATTTTATTACTGAAATTGGATCAGAAGACAAATCAGAACCTTTGACGCAGGAAAATTCAACCAAAAATCAGCAGTTGATTGAGTGGTAATGTGTCAGACTCACATCTGTGCTGGGAGTTTCTTTTTGCCTTTACATAACCAGCTTATTCTGCCTTAAGATAAACTCCTCAGTGTTTCTGTGATGCTTTGAAGCTGGGCATGAATGTGATTGGCTGCAGTGTGATTAAGTGGAATCACAACTTGGTGGTGTTTATTAAATTTTTCTTTGCAGTTTGCTGGTTGGGGCACTGCTCATCACATCTCTCTGCACAGGACTTCTGCTGCCATATGTAATATTTGGGTACGTTTGTAGTTGTCATACTTTGCACAAAATATTAGGAAGATGAGACAGTTTTCAGTGCATTGCTTCATTTATGCCCTGAGAACCCAAATGCCTTTATATAATTCTAATGGAACACTCCTTAAAACAGACAGATGTAGAATTGTTACTGAGAGAAATTTTATCATTACAGTATCATTAATTAATATTAAAATAGTGAATAGATTTGCATATATTATACAAGTGACATCAGGAGTTGTGAGAGATTGGCATGTTTTGCAGTGATGGCAAACAGATCCCCAACCTTCTGGCGCTGTTTACTGGGTCAGACAGCCACATCGTCCAGGGGGAGCTGCCTCGGTCCTGCTCAGTGTGTGGGGGGAGCGGTGTCAGCGGCAGCATCCCAGCACTGCCATCCCATTGTCCACCCATGCCCACGTCACCTGCACTGTGCCGCAGAGTGTGGATGAGGCCCTGGAGGAGGTGAGGCGGTGGCGTGGTGTTTGGGAGTTGACAAGTTGTGGTTCTGACTAAACACTGGTTAAGCTGCACAAGACTTTCTTCTTTCTCTCACCCCCTATTCTGTCCACCTCTCTAACGCAAGAGTTAACCAGTATTCTCAATCATTCATCCCTTTCTCTGGTAAACTCTGGAACTCCCTGCCTGTTTCTGTATTTCCACCTTCCTATGACTTGAATTCCTTCAAGAGGGAGGTTTCAAGACACTTATTCACCAATTTTTGACCACTGCTTTGACCCTTTTATGGGACTGGCATATCAGTGGGCATTTTTTTTTATTAGATTTTTGTTGCCCTTGGCCAGTATCCTTCCTACATAAAAAAAGAAAAAAAAAAAAGCAACAGGACACTTTTCCTTTTACACTCTCAATCCAAACACCATAACTTTTTAGTGCTGAAGAGTTAAAATAGATAGAATTTCTGTATTTTCTATAGTGAGAGATACTCTTAGAGGAATTGAACATGGTGTTTGTGTTCATATACCAGTTTGTTGTGTTCATGCACCTGTTTTTCATATTCACATACCTGTATTTCATCTTATTATGCCAGTTCATCATGTCCATATACCAGTTTATGGTGTTCATACACCAGTGTGTCATGTCTCCCGGCAGCTGCTGACGATGGTGCTGGACCACTACGTGTTTACCTGGTACCGGGAGATCTCCATCCATGACCAGCTGGTGGATGAGATCCGCTACATCATCAGATATGCCGTGGCAGCACTTGCCACTAAACTGTCCAAGGTCTGCACCATATTTTAAAACAAGACAGGAATATGTGATCCAATCAGTGGACAAGAGCATGACCTAGTGAATAGCACCATATTCACATGCCCTCAGGTGGCAAAGTGATGTAACTGGGGTATATGATGCCACATGTTAGATTAGCAAGTGTGTCCACAGAGAATGTAAATTTGAAGGCTGGAGTGCATGATACCACATGTTAAATAAGAAAGGTGTGTCTTTGAAGAAAGTAACAAGGATATGTCATACACACCCCACAGGTGGACCTCACGTTGGTGATCACAGACCGCTTGCTGCCGGCACTTATCAACCACCTGGATGCCTATGTGGAGGGCAGCCGGCGGGTGCGGGGCAACATGTCCCTGGAGGCGGCAGTGGTGCAGTATCTGAAGGCGGGTGGCGGCCTGCATCGGGCGGTGCGGTCCAGGGAGGATGAGACAGCATACCTGAGGGGTGTGCTGGGGACCATCATGCCCTTCCTGCTGCCGGAGAAGTACCAGTCCAGCAGGTGAGTGGTGGTGGTGGTGGTGGTGGCAGTGAGAGGGTGTTTGTGATGATTTGTGCTGTTGTGTTATAGTTGGTTATAGTGGTGCCTGTGTGTTTTATTTATGTAAGAGGGGCACTGGTCTGTGGCTACAAGTACTTAAGAAAAAGGATCCACTGAGGTGCCACTCCCTAAAGGAAAAGGGCCAGAAGGATAATCCAGAAGTAAAGCAACATGTTTTTCTATTCATGCTATACATTTTTCCATTTTACAAATAATCCACCTTTATCTCTCTGTTATCCTGTCTTTCCTTTCCACCTCTTTCCCTATCCGTGTATTTCTTAACCACTACAAATCTTTCCTTTCACCAGCCATTCCCATTCCTAGCCTGTCCTGCCAGTTATCCATTCACCCCCTGACCATCTCCTATTTCCTCTTTCCCCATTAGCAGTGTATTTCTAAACCATTACATGTCTTCATAGTCATCCCCATTCCTAGTGTGCCCTCCCAACTGTCCATTCAACCACTGGCCATCATCATCAAACACTTCTTTCCCTCTCATTGTATTTTTCATCCACTACAAATCTTTTCCTTTAGTCATCCCCATTCCTATTGTGTCCTCCCAGCTCTCCACTCACCCCTCACATCTCTGTGTCAGACTGGGTCGCACCTTCCTGGAGGAGCTGCTGGGGCGGGTGTTGCTCATCCAGGCCATGGACTTGCTGGCCAACCCGGACACGGTGAACCTGCTCTTCTTGCTCCTGCTGAGCCGCGACCCCTCCCCCTGGCCCCCTCACAGGCCTGAGCCAGAGGTGCTGCTGCTCAAGAATTTTGCCTCTGTCAACAGTCACCCACGCAACTCGGTGTGTGTCTTGTGTGTGTGTGTGTGTGTGTGTGTGTGTGTGTGTGTGTGTGTGTGTGTGTGTGTTTTCTTACATATTTAAGACATGTAATTTTGTTTTCCTTTGTTTAGATAGGTGTGAAGAAATTGTGCGTGTGTGTGTGTGTGTGTGTGTGTGTGTGTGTGTGTGATATGTTTTCTTATTCATACATTTAAGACATAATTTTCTGTTCCATTGTTTAGATAGTGTGAAGAAATTAGGAATATAACTTAGGTACCATTTTTGCAGTATGTATCATTCAGTCCAATTGCTTCTAACAGTGTTTTTATTCTGTCTTATTCCTCTCCTACCAGGTACTGAGGAGCAACCTTTCCTCTGTACTGAAAGATCAGAGTCTGCTTTACCTGTTCCACACCTTCCTGAAGGAGGAGGGAGCCATCAACGTCCTGCAGTTCTGTCTTGCTGTTGGTCAGTCACAGTTACCATCTTTTTATGCTTTCATCTGTGACCCAATATGTTCCTTACCTTGGGGCTTCATAGCATCTGGTGTCTCCTTGTACTGGCTGTTCACTCCATACATCCTTGAAGCTACATAATATCAAGTGTCTCTTCTTACTGGCCACAGAACCCATGAATTTCTTACTGGCACCTTGGGCCTCTGTAACATCTGGTGTCTCCTTGCACTGGCCACAGATTCCATGTATTGCCAACCAAAACTCATATCTGGTTTTATCAGACAATATATTCTAACAAATCATATGAAGTAGAGTATATCAGTGGCCTGTTTATAAGTTGAAATAGTTTGTTCTTAATTCCTTCATCACATGTTTTCATTATAATAGGATAATCTATTTAGGGAGACTCAAGAATCTTAACCATTATGGGAAACCTTCAGGCAGTAATTTGAGTTCTTTTTCTTTTCCTTAATCCTTCCTTGTGTATCTGAAACCTCAGTCAACTGTCTATTTAAGACATGACATCTTTTTATTTTCATCCTCCTGTGTGTATCTCTAACTTCAGTCCATTCTCTCCATGGTCATCTCACAGAGGACTTCAACCGACACATCCTTGACCCAGACCTCACCACTGAGCAACTGGAGCAGCTTCACCACGACGCCCTGGAGCTCTACCACACCTACATGGTTGCCTCAGCCCTTGACCACATCAAGTTCCCCACTCACATTGTTGCCCACATCAGAGAAAGTAAGAAACATACCCAACACTTTCTTGTCTTTTACTCCTCTTTGTTTTGGTCTACATATTTACTGATTACTGTCCTTTTTTTTATTTTTTTTTGTTCCTTGCTTTTCCTCCATTCACACTCCTGCCTTCTCTCTAGCTTCTTGTCTGTTCATTTTTTTTTAGATACTTACAGAGGGATCTTCTTTCATGGTCCTTACTTTCCTGTCACCAACATGTATAGTGAGGTAGGGAGAGAG
This sequence comes from Scylla paramamosain, assembly GCF_035594125.1. Classification (NCBI taxonomy): domain Eukaryota; kingdom Metazoa; phylum Arthropoda; class Malacostraca; order Decapoda; family Portunidae; genus Scylla; species Scylla paramamosain. The sequence goes on along the minus strand of NC_087158.1, from coordinate 1,470,305 downwards.
ATGCATTAATCTACTAGTTTATTCTGTTATTATCCTTCTGGTTATGGTAAAATATCAATTTGTGTGCCTTGTCTTTGCTACTTTCCCTGTTTTTTTTGGAAGACAGCCTTGGTACATGTATGTACATTTTTATATGTATGTGTATATGTGTCTTTGATGAACCAGAATACAAGGCTGCATCATAAAAGGCAGGCAGGTAAAAAAATACTGAAAGACTGACTGCTTCACCTATGTTTTGATCCATACTTACCTTGGTGCTTTGTGTGTGTGTGTGTGTGTGTGTGTGTGTGTGTTTCAGTTGTGCACGCTGAGGTGAAGGACATCGTCAAGCTGCGCACCACCAGGCCACTCTTCCAGGCATATGAGCACGCCTACAACCTGCTAGAGAGGGAGTACCTGCCACTCTTCATGCACAGCTACACGGTTAGCCTCCTCGACACTCCCCCTTGTTATCTTGGTCATTGCTGCCTTCCTCTGCTTACCTCCCCTACCTCCTTTCCCCTTCTAAACTGCTCCATCCTCATTTTCATTCTCCAATCCACCCTTCTTCCTACTTTTGCTTTCCTTCTTCCTCTTTTCCTTCCTGAAGCCTCCTTCCTTGTTTTCTTTGTTCAAGCCACCTTCCTTCACTTTCCTCCCCACCTGTTTTCCTTCCTAAACACTTCCCTTGTTTTCTTTGTCCAAATCACCTTTCTTCACTTTCTTCCCCCACCTCCTTTCCTTCCTAAATACTCTCCCTTGTTTTCTTTGTCCAAATCACCTTCCTCCACTTTCCTTCCCTACCTCCTTTCCTTCCTAAACCCAACTATTGAGAGAGAATGTTCACTTGTGCTTTATTTTTCATGCCACTGATGATGAGAGTAACAATATTTTCTCTTTTTCCCTAGAAATAAGGTAGTACAGCATATGTCTAATATTACAGGCAACTAATGAGAGAGAATATTCTTTCCTTCCTTCTTTCTTGGTATTGATGATGAGAGGGACACTATTCCCGTTCTGTCCCTCCCACAGTACTTTGCTCACCTGTGTGGGACAAGGAGCTCCCAGGCATACCAGAAGAACGCCACCAGGTGAGTATGTGTGTCCCCAGGTGCTCCTTAATAATCAGCACTATCTGTACCATCTCTGTTTTCTCTCTCTCTCTCTCTCTCTCTCTCTCTCTCTCTCTCTCTCTCTCTCTCTCTCTCTCTCTCTCTCTCTCTCTCTCTCTCTCTCTCTCTCTCTCTCTCTCTCTCTCTCTCTCTCTCTCTCTCTCTCTCTCTCTCTCTCTCTCTCTCTCTCTCTCTCTCTCTCTCTCTCTCTCTCTCTCTCTCTCCAGGTTCACTATTTTAATGTTCAGCAGTGTTCAGTTTTGCACCACTTAACTTGAATTCTCCCTCCTGACAGCTCACTTTTCAGTACTCTTGTCTGGTGTTGTAGTAAGTCATGGTTAAATTTCTCCCTCTTGACACCTCTCTTTCTTAACAGTTGTATCTGGTGTTGCTGTTAATGGTTGAACAGTCTCTTTCCATTTCACCTCCTGTGTTTTGGTGTAAGGGTGCATTCATGTGGCGTTAGTCCCCGTGATAGCAAACCAGCAGCAGTTGGGTAGCAGTAGTGAGTAGGAGCTGTGCCTCTGCTTCCTGGTGACTAATGTAGACTCACCAGCTCAGTGTGTTATTGGAGCAGCACACACAGGAGAGGATGTTATATATTCAAGTTTTGGCCTTCAAGTTGTTCTTTTGTGATGGTCTTTGTTGGCCCTGTCCAGAATTGTTTTATGAGGGCTCTGTGTGTGTGTGTGTGTGTGTGTGTGTGTGTGTGTGTGTGTGTGTGTGTGTGTGTGTGTGTGTTTGTGTGTGTGTGTGTGTGTGTGTTCCTGTGTCTGTGTGTGTTCCTGTGAGTGTTTGTTCCTTCCTTACCTCCTCACCTGGTGTTGTGACATCCTACACATCACACACACAGTGGTATGGTCACCATGAGGCCTCAAGACCCAAAGGTGGACTCTTGTCTTTGCAGGGAAGTGTTTGCTCTTTCTTGTCCTGTGCAGGGAAGAGGCAGTGAGTGGTAGTAGATGGAAAATGTAATTTGAAGGCTGCTTCTTATTGTACTCACTAGTTATGTACATGTCATGGCTTGAATACTATACTTTTAGCACCTCTGTGTATGAATGATTTCAGTTTCTGGCAGCTGAGTAATCAGTATACATAGTTTTATTCATTTAAAGTACCAAGTATTCTTTGACCAAAAGAATTGCCTTATTATTTTCCTGTAATGCCTGCCTTATACTTATTTTTTCTTCTTTTTCTGTGCACTTTGATAGCAGCAGAAACAAAATTATAGAACTGAACTGTTGCCGTTACAAAATTAATACTACAGTGTTCTCTCCAATTGGCAGCTCTCCAGGACTAACAAGGTACATTACCCTCTTGTGGAAAAGAGTGTTCTCACGCACCAACAATTCAGTGGCACCTCAATGTGTTGGGTGGCTTGGCTGAGGTGTCTCGGGGCAGTGAGGGCATGGTGGGGTGGCACTGTTATGTCAGCACTGGTGGAGGCACTTGGCACTGGTATAGGCATGGTAGCTGTGGTGTGGGCATGGTGGTGGAAGTGCTGGTGCTGGTGTGAGTGTGTGGCTTGGTGTGGGCATTTAGTCTTCTAGTGAGCACTTTTCTCTTTCTGTAGTGATACTGGAGTGAGGGAGGGCATGCATGGTGTGTGGTGGTGGTGGTGGTGGTGGTGTGCAGTTACAGTAATACATCAGGATATCAGAAATTTGCCTCATTAAAGTTATAATCTTTCTTATTGCATCTTGCAGACATCATTTCCATATATACTGCAAATTCTGGCATATAAGTCTCTCTCTCTCTCTCTCTCTCTCTCTCTCTCTCTCTCTCTCTCTCTCTCTCTCTCTCTCTCTCTCTCTCTCTCTCTCTCTCTCTCTCTCTCTCTCTCTCTCTCTCTCTCTCTCTCTCTCTCTCGTCTCTCTCTCTCTCTCTCTCTCTCTCTCTCTCTCTCTCTCTCTCTCTCTCTCTCTCTCTCTCTCTCTCTCTCTCTCTCTCTCTCTCTCTCTCTCTCTCTCTCTCTCTCTCTCTCTCTCTCTCTCTCTCTCTCTCTCTCATAGTTAAGGGTTTCGTCATAAGGCAGGTATGGAGTTTAACTCAGCAAAGACTCAGAGGGAAGCAAGGGAGGATAACCAAGACACTTCCACTCAGTACATCAGACATGAACCACAGCCCTCAGTTGGTTGCTTCCTCCTCCTTCCTCACCTCACTCCAGTACCTTCTGTGTTGCATACCATTCACGTCATGCTTTGGAAAGGTTGATGCCAAGGACATTAATACAAAACATGCATCTGAATTACAGCAGCCATAGAAGTGGACACTCCTTGTGGGCTTTAGTGATGAGGTATGTTGCCCAGTGATGAATTTTGCCGTCAAGCTTTGCAACATTATAAGTCTGGCCTCATCATGATTAACTAATATCAGCTGATCTCATTGCAGTCTTAGTGATTATGGATCTTTTGAAATTCAAATTCTGATTTGATAAGTTATTCTGTCCTCCTGAGTAACTGTCAACCATTGTTGGCAGTCTGATGATGGTTTTGAGAGACTGTCTGCCAGACAAAGAGAGTGTGATGTGGAGGTCTGATGCAGTATGCAATGTGTAAAAATGATGCATGGTGGTGTTCAAGATCAGACTTGGATGTTGGTCTGGCCTTATGAAGAACAAATATAAAAAATTACCAGATGAAATGTGTTACATTTACTGAAATGGAAGCCAGAGTGCCAGTCTGTAGACCGTGGAATGAGATCCTAAGCAAGGACATGGAGAGCAAGAGTCTTGACACTCAAGGTGCTGATTGGTAAGCTGGTATAAGGCAGCAAAAAATTTATCCATGTAGGTACAGATTGTGTCTCACAAATAATGATTATGATGCAAACAGAAATTAATAATGTGGGCATCTTAAGTGTTGTCAGTGCTTTGAGAAGCTCGAGTCATGACAAAGGTGATGCTCTTTAGAAGGAAGGTTATTTCATATGCCAAGTTAGCAGATAAACTTTTTTGCTAAACATTGATTTAAGTCTTAGTTTTAAGTGAATAGTAAAGGCAAACTTATATGCCAGAATTCATGTTTTCCTCAGCACTTTAGAGTCTCATGAACTGAATGGATGAGGCAGGAAATGTGTTTTGTCAGAACAGCTTGTGTGGTTTGCCACAATGTGTTGGTGTGCACAGTTCCCCACAGTGCTACAGTGCTACCTACAAGACTGCCCCTCCCTCCTCTCCCCCCTCCCTCCTTCTGGCTAGAGTAGTAGAGTGTAGCAGCAGCAGCAGCAGCAACAACAACAACAACAACAACTGCATTGCTCCTCACACCAGTAGTTTTCACTTTCAGGTCACATTTGAAGTGCTGTGCCATCTGTCAACTCTGGCCTTACTTCCATTTGTCCCCATTCACCAACATAATTTGGGGTGTTTTGGTGCAACAGTTTTTTGTTAGATTGGTTGATTATTTGTTGGCTTGCTACTTTGTTTGCTTATTTGGTTGTTTTTTTGGACATGGTTGTGTTGAGTGACTGAGTGAAAAGCTTGCTAGTTAGCTAATGAGATTGCAAAAATATCTTATGATTTGCAGGAGTATTTTGGGCAAATTACATTTTTCCTTAGTGGTTTGTGTTGGTGGTGACACTTGACGGATGCAGCGATGCCAGGGTGTGCAGGCAGCATTGTGGTGGTGATGTTCTCTTCTTTCACACTTCACATTTTTTACTAGGATTGAATGCCCATAAAATTTTCTTCTGTAACATGTTAAAAGATTCTCTTATTGCTTAGCTTGTTACAAACCCAAGTCTTGCATGAATGACGTGGTTTGTGGGTTACATTTCATTCTTTCTGATTTACAGTACAGAGTGCCAGTCTTTCTTACAAATGTAAGTGTCTCTCTACTGTAATGAAAGTTGATTCCACTTGTTGCTATTTGAATACTCTGCTTTTTCTTATATTGAGAGCACACTGTATGCTGTAGCTATTAGACATGTATTTTGTTTTCTCTTATCAGATATAATTGGTGTTCATTTTGAGGTTAGATGTTATAGGAATATATATGTGAGTGAGAACAGTTTACCTTTAATTCAGCATTACATGTATATAATATGCACAGCGAGGAAACCCAAGTCTCAGTGTGAGGATGGAATCTGAGTGTGTATTGCCAGGTGTAGGTAACAACAGCACAGCACAACAGACTGAAAGCAACCAAAACAAAGCACATGTTGTCAGGTATCCTCCAGGAACCTGTGTGGAGTGTGGATGTGTGCTTGGAAGATGTGATCCCTGGCAGTGTTTGGTGGCAGGAAAAAAGGTGGATGTTACAGAGTGCACAAATGGAATATGTTTTGTGTGCAGGAAGAGTGTGACGCTTTGCTGTGTTTTGGTGTATTGTGATGAGAGGTGGGGAGTCAAGAAAAGGTTAGATATTATAGAGTACACAAGTTATATATAGTAATATGGCTAAGGGGGGGAGGACCAGTCAGGCATTTATTAGAAGCAGAATATAGTTTGGGGCTCTTAGAACCAGTATGTGTTATGGTAGGAGAGAGTGTGAACTGTTTTCATGATGGTTTATAATGTAAGTGCACATGGGTGAACCTGTAGACCAGAAATATTTATGGATGGGTCTTGGAAAATATCAGAGTTATGTTTATCAGATCAGTAGTTGAGGTAACCAAGCTAGTAATGAAAATTTGTGTAGTTACTCAGGCATACCAATCTTGTAGCCTTGCATACACCATAACAAAGTGACAGGGACACTTAGCAACACAGTATTGTAATGATGATGACAGACCTTCCAACTTGCATCCTGAACCAGAATAACACCACGTAATGAATGAAAAAATGAATAACTAATCTTTGTAGAATTAGAGTACATATATTTGTTGTTGCTAGGGATGAAGAAAGAAATATGGTGCGTGTTTCTCCCTTTCACCAAAATGTACTTCATTCCAACAGACACCGCAGAACAGATTCCAGCTCCTCTGCCACATTTTCACCTTTCAAGAGTCGCATTAACAAAACACAGGTGCCTGGCCAGTGTCCGAGGGAGGAATCTCTTGGCTGTTCTTTGAGGGAGGCTGGTCACTGCAACTCATGTAGAAAAGGGACGGCACTCTTGTGGAGGGAATGCCGGCACTCTCTTTAACCTAAATGGTGCCATATGACCTCAGTTGACCTCAGTTTTGTGTTCAATTAATATCTAATGAAATGTAAAGTTTAGTCTTGCTGTTTGGTCAAGGAAAGGATCTGTAATAGCAGGATTTGGTTGTTAAATGTCATAGTTTTGTACATCTTTGAATAGAATTATTATCAGTTCAGTTGTTGTCAAGTTGTATTGGTTTTTAGGGGAGAGTGTCGAGCATTGTTTCCCGAGAGTGTGTCTGTCCTCTCAGCTTTGTTTGGGGTTTGTGGTGCTGATTTGTCTCCTGTCAGTCTCCTTTCATCTCTTCACACACACACACACACACACACACACACACACACACACACACACACACACACACACACACACACACACACACACACACACACACACACATCTTTGCATGAATCTGCTTTATTGTAGTGTATGGTATATCTTTAGACCTCTCATACATCTGTGTAGTCTCAGCAAGTCAACACCTACACCTTATTCTCACTTGAACTGCATACCGTATTGCACTTAATTCTTAGAAGTACCGTTGTCGTAAAATGCTAAGTAGAGATAGTAAGTAAAAGTAAAAACATTCTTAGCACAACTCAAGATTTCTGTTCTGTTTTATGCTCTTCTAACTTTTTATTTGGGTTGTAGAAGGAAAAAAGAAAGTTTAATATTTTCAAGCAGTGATTAATCCCAGGTATTGCATTTTTTTCAAGCTTTTATCACCATTTTGATTATGATTTGCTCCTCTAGATGGCCAGTATTACCAAATCACAAACCCTCATCTGATTACACTGAATACACGTCGATGAATAACCAAATTAAAACTCGCTTTATAAATAACCTTACTTTTGCTGATGAATAACCAAATACTATTTAACTTATACTAAACTATTAAAGCACTGTAGTGCACTGCCTGGCGAGACTTGTGGTCTGTAGCAGGTGCCTTCCAGAGTAACACAGTAATGCTGGGATGATCCTCTGTACCCTCATAGCCACTCCTGTCATATAAGCCTTTTTGTCTCCTTCAGCCTTGAATACCAGTAAACTCTATTCAAAATCTGCATGAATTTGGAGGTTGAGCTGTTCTTTTGGTCTTGTGCTTTCTTTATTTTTTATTATATTTTACTTTGATGTCTCTGTGTATGTTTGTGGGTGGATGTGAGGGAGTGAGTGAGTGAGTGGGTCGGGTGTATGCTGTGGGTGAGGCAAGCCAAGCAGCAGATCATTGGTGAGTGAGGGTCAGTACTGCCAGCACCAGAGGGTAGCAAGTGCTGGTGTCTGCCCTGTGTTCCCGTGTCATGCGGTATTGCACTCCTCTACTCTCCATCCTTGTTTTGTTATTTTGTTGTTGTTAAGCACACTTCAAACCCAGTAATATGTAGCTTCAGTTAAGTTTCTTGTTCTTTTATTTGTATTTTGTTGTTTAAATTTTTGCCCCTTTTCTTACATCCACATCAAGCCCAGAAATGTGTAGCATCACTTGAATTCTTGCTGTCTCTCTCTCTCTCTCTCTTCAGTCTTCAGGTTTAGATAACTTGCTTTTTATTATATAAAATTGCTGGTTGAGTTTAAAAAAAAAGAAGTGTCCAAGGAAGTAACTGAAAACAAGGCCTTGATTTAGCTGAAGTGTGTTTAGTAATGGAGAATCTTGTTTTAGTCCAGCACACACTGTCTGGTGCAGATGAATCTCATCTTAAAAGCATTCATTTAAAAAGAAATGAAGTTAAAAATTAAATATTTCTATAGAATGATATATAAATACAAAAATTGCATGTACAATTCAAGATATCCAAAAAAATATTATATTCAGAAAAAATATTAAAAATTCATTAATGTGAAATTCTTTTTTTCAATTTGGCATTTTATTTTTATTTGTGAATTTTTTGGAACATAACTTATTTGTAAATCCTGATTTATCTGTACATAATGTTTTACCTTTCGTATTTAGTTGGAGTTGTTATATTTTATTTATTGAGTCGCCAAGAGGTTTGTTTATCTCATTCCAGCCACGGTAGTTCTCCTCCTCTGTGCTGTAGTGGTCAGTAGCACACTGCTTTACCATTATTTCCATTTCTCTTCAGTCTTACATTGGTGTGCTTAAGTTTTGTAGCATATTGTTTCCTTCCATAGATATGACCTAGTGTTTTATTTCTCTGTAGGGGCAGAGCCTTGTTGTCTTTCAGAACCGAGATCAATATTGCTAATATTACCATAAGTTTCTAGTTCTCACTTCCTGATAATTGAATTCCAAGCTGCTGATCTCTAAGCTTTGCTCCTTACATGAATTAATCATGTGAACCCTCCTCACTGTATCATTCCTTGAACCATTTCCATTTGCACCAAAATCCATGCTGTGAAACATATCATACCCAACACATGCTTTCAGTCAGCCTTTAAATTAAACACTCAAAAAAACCACCAAGGCTCTGCTGCAGTAAGTTCCATTTGTGCGTGTGTTGCGTGAAGTAGTAAACCTCTCCCTCCCTTCCTTGCACCACCCCAGGGAGACAGACCCCCTGCACAAGAAGACTGTAAGTAAGGTAGTGGTGAGGAAGGTGGGTAGTGGCCTCAGGCAAATTGGCAAACAGATGGTGCTCAAGCCGTCAGTGGTCACCGGGGGGGAGGACGACCACTCCCTCTACGACATTGACGAGGCCGATGACATCTCCTTACTCATGGTTAGTGGTGAACCGCAGCCCTGTCACTGTCCCTCCCTGGCAGGTGGTGTGTGTGTGTGTGTGTGTGTGTGTGTGTGTGTGTGTGTGTGTGTGTGTGTGTGCATACGTTGGCCAGTCAGAGTTGGTTTTGGTGCTCGTGAAAGTGGCCTTGTCTCGTCTTGCTCCTTCCATGTCTGCTTCATTTTTTTTTTTTTTTTTTTTTTTTTTTATAGCTTCTCTCTATATAATTGCCTTGACTAATGCTACGTGTGATAATTTTTTTTTTTTTCGCTTATGGTTGTTTATTCAGATTCTACCTTTATATTAGACTTGCCTTCATTAGATGTTAATACAACTCAAACTAGAGTAAAAAAGTTCCCTTGCACCAGAATAAACACTTAGAATATACCATTGACTGCCAGATAGATAGAGTAAGACATCACAGCAAGTCACCTTTCATGGCTAGCTAGAGAGTAGAGGACCTGATGACCCAGAACAGCCACGGCAGGCCAAACCCTCACATGTCTTCCCTGTGGTGGTGGTGATGATGGTGGTGGTGCAGAGTGACGACGGCAGTGGGGCGATGGGGCAGGGGGTGAGTGGGCTGGAGGGGCTCACATCCAGCTTCCGAGACCTGAGCGCTTGGCGGGTGTGCATACCAAGGGTGGAGCAGCGCGTTGACGCTGCCAACAAGCCGTACTATGCCTTCATCGTTGACGTCACGAGGATTGACGTGTCCGGAGGTCAGTACATCAGTGAATCTTGCACCACGTTTTAAGAACATAAGAAAAAAGAGAAGCTGCAAGAAGCCACCTTCACTTACTTGTGTCATTGGTGCTTATCTAACTGCTGGGAGGCTCAGTCATGATTCCATTGTGCAGTGTAGTAGGCTCAGGATATATTGTTTTTGTTTCATATTTACAGTTTTTATTGTAGCCAGATTAAAGACGTCATGGATCTGTTTTGTGTTATAGTGTACTGTAGCCTCAAGACCTACTTTAAGCTTCATATTGACAGTTCATATAGTGACTAGGTTAAATGTGTGTTGTGCCCCTGTTAGGCTGTAGTGCACTGTAGCCTCAGGAATTTTAAGGTTCACATTCTTAGCACCTTTAGTGACCCAGCTAAGTGTGTACTGTACCTGTGTTATGTTGCAGTGGAGCACCCTGATGAGCTTCACTGGGAGGTGGAGCGGCGGTACAACGAATTCTACATCCTGGAGAACAAGCTGACAGAGTTCCATGGGGAGTTCCAGGACAACCAGCTGCCTCCCAAGCGTGCACTATTCACCTCCAAGGACATTGGGTTCATGCAGACCCGGCGACTGGTGAGTGTACAGGGTGGTGAGGGAATGGTGGTGGTAACTGTACAGGGTGGTGAGGTAATGGTGGTGGTGACTGTACAGCTTGGCCTGGGAACAGTGTTGGTGACTAACTAAACTAAGCAAACTCATTAATTGTTATATTTTGAGAGTAAGAAAACTGACATGAGGAGGTGAATATGAGATTAGTGGTAATGACAGGAATGGTTGTGGTGGCAACAACAACAATGCCTAAAACACACCCTCACACATCTTTTCTCTTCTGATACTTGAGAGGAGCAGTTGAAAGTGAGACTGGCAGTAATGGTGATGGTGGTAAACCTAAAATACACCCCAAACACCTTTTCCTTCAGATATTTGAGGAGTTCCTTCAGAAGCTGCTGCAGAAGCCGGCACTGAAGGGATCCCAACTGCTGTTCCTGTTCCTCAAGACGAAGGATGAGTTCACCAACACCTACCTGCCGGATGTCTCCCTGGGCCGCCTCATACGGGACGTGCCTCGCAAGCTGATGAAGGAGCGTGGCCAGTACCTCGACGCCTTCATCAACGTGTTCCTCTCCTCCACCGTCACCACCACCACACCCACGCTGGTCAAGTCTAAGTCAAAGTGAGAACACATAGATTAACTCTTCCACTGTGATATGCAACAGTGTACCATATCACTCTCCCTTGTCAAGTCTATGTCAAAGTGAGAACAAAAACATATTCCACTCTTCCACTGTGATAAGCAACAGTGTACCATATCACTCTCCCTTGTCAAGCCTTTGTCAAAGTGAGAACAAAGACATTCCACCCCTCCCACTCTTGTCAGGTCTGAATTAAACTGAGAGCTAACACATGGATTAGATGATGGTTACAACTTGTCCTTTTTTATCAGGTAGCGGTATATAAACAGACTAATGTAGTAATGAGCTGAGCTGGCCAGGCAGAGTTAGAAATAGCAACTTCCATATAAGTTTTACCTCATTTTCTTAGGTGTGTAGATTTGTTATTCACCAGTATAAGAACAGAGAGCTTACACACACACACACACACACACACACACACACACACACACACACACACACACACACACACACACACACACACACACACACACACACACACACAGTAAGTAAGTAAACAAGCAAGCGAGCAAGCAAGCAAAGTGTTTTACAGCACTTTATACTTTCATATCTTAATTTCAAGTAACCATAAACAAAAAATATAATGAAGTAGATCTTCAAATTAGAGATAAGAATATAAAAGCAATTACTGTACATATTTCAACTCTCATATGTATTTCTCACTCAGTAAACAGCAACTTGAAGACTAAAAGGCAACATCACAAGCAATCCAAGTAGAAACATAGAGGTCAGTTCCCTCACACTTCCCTCGCAGACCACTCTCCTCCTAACACCATTTCCTCCTCCATTTTTCTCACCAGTCCCTCACAGACCACTCACCTAACACCATTTCCTCTTACAGTTTCCTCACACATCCCTCACAGACCAGCCACTTCTTCCCTTATCTTGCTGTTCTTATGTTCTTCTGTGGACCTTTTCATGCAGGGTAGAGTGGGATGAGCCATTCATGAGCAAGGAGCAGGAGGAGAAGCCCAACCAGCTGCTCACCACACTGTTTGGGGACAACGCACAGAGCCTGGACATCCCCTCCCAGGAGGCTGCCCCACCGCCCCCTGCCATGATGAATGTGGTGGGGGTCTTTGACACAGTCCTCTACTTGGGTAATATTCAGAGCCTTACTAGTATATCTGTGTTGTTTGGTATGTTGTTGTTGGGTATTCATGTGAGGCAGACTCATCATCAGTATGGTTTATATATTGTTGTGTTGTGTTGTTTACTTGTGTGAAACTCATATTAGCATGTCTTTGTTCGTTATTGTGTTTGTTCTTTACTTGAGTGAGCTTCATCATTAACTCATTAACCCTTACGTTGCAACGTGCAACAACCCGCAACATTAAAAGCGCTGTACATAACATTTTAAGGCACCTACAAGAAAAATATGAGTAAAAGAGTAGATTTTCCTATTTGTAGCTAATATAATGTTCAAAGGAGGCCATGGAACAAAAGGAAGTGTTTCAGAGTTGTTTGTCGTTCAAGAACAGTGTATTGAATAGCAGTGAAAGAGTTAAAGATAGAAATGTCTGTCCTTGGCAACTCCAATAACAATATTAGCATGTCTGTTTATTTATGTTGTCTTGTTCTGTGCTTGGGTGAAACTTATTGCCTTACAAGCTCATCTTTATTTGCTTGTTATTCTGTTTCATTGTTTTTACGTGGGTGAGTCTCATCATTCATTGATTAAAGATATGAATACCTGTTTTGGTAACTCTAGTAATATATAAGCTCATCTATTTTTGTTTATTATATTGTTTGTTTTTTAATTGAGCCTCATCATTAACACATTATAGGCACATTTTGGTTTATTTGTTGTTCTTTCATTTGTTCTTTACGTGAGTGAGCCTCATCGTCACGACAGTGTAAACACGTCTGTTCATCTGTTACACTGTAATGGTTTCTTTTCTTGAGTGAGCCTCATCTTCAATATACCCACATTTTTGTTTATTTGCTGCTCTCTTATCTCTGTTCAGTAATTTAATCTATTTACCATTCTTTCATTCTTGTTAATTTGTTTTCACCTGAATGAAGACCAGCAAGAAATTAATTAAAGACAGAAATAGTGCTTTTTTTGGCAATTCCATTAGAATTACATGTATGCTGCCAAAGAATTTTTTTAGTCACCTGATCTGTGTTTGTGTTATGCCTTGTCTGTGGGATTGCTGGTCTGGTATATATATATATAGATAGGTAGACCTGATCAGGTTAAATCTGTTTTCTTAAGTCTTCCTTATCCTCAGTGGTGCGAGTGTACGGCCTCTCTAGGAATGGGCTGCGGTGGCTGATGTGTGTGCGGGTGATGGCCAAGAGCACCCTGGATGCTGCCGTCAGCTGGTTCCTGCGCCGCAAGTTGGCTCAGGCCCTCGCACCGCCACGCATCGTCACACTCATCCACCTGATCCGAGGCAAGTGTGTGGGCTTGAATACCGACAGAGAGTGTGAATATTGGCAAAACATCCTTAGTTAAGGATTCCAGACTTCACAATCATCCCTTTTTCTGGTAAAGCTTGGAGCTGATTCTGTGTTTCCTTCTTGAGACTTCCTATGACAAGAAAGTTTCAGGATATTTATCTGCCAGTTTTGGATGATTTTTTTTTTTTTTTTTTTTTTTTTTTTTTACCTTTATTTTAGGGACTGGCACCTCAGTGGGCCTTTCTTTCTTTCTTTCTTTCTTCCTTTCTTTCTTTCTTTCTTTTTTTTTATTATTTTGTTGTCTTAGACCAATATCTTTTACATAAAAAAAAATTTTGTTTATCTCTCCAGGAATGTTAGCCAGAATGTGGATCCCTGGGGGAAGGCAGAAGCAACTAAATGAATGAACAACTTAAATTTAAACTCATCCTTTCACCAGATGTTAGCCAGTTTGTGGATCACTGAGGGAAGCTTGAGGAAACTAAATATATAAACCCTTTGAACTCATCTCCTCCCAAGAAATGTTAACCAGAATGCAAATTACTGAGGGAAACTTAAGGAAACCAAGCAAACAGATCCTTTAAACTCACCTCCTCCTGTGCCCTCAGATGCCCTGTTCATCGACCCCCCTGAGGAGCGTGGTGAGAGAGAACACAGGAGTCGGGAGAGGGAGCTGCGACGGGAGGTGGTGGGGCTGCTGTCGCCTTGGCTGCAGCGGACACTCTTTACTCAGGACTTGTACAACGAGGGCGCCAACACGCTGGTCACCCTCTTCCAACACCCAGTCCTAAACAAGCAGGTGAGGCGGGCAGAAGCAGGTGTTGTGGTGGTGGTGTGAGGGATTCTTTGGGTCTTTTCCTTCATCCTGTCCTTCTTTTGGTGCGGTGAGTGGAGCAGGTGGTGATGGCAGTGATGGTGGTAATCAGTCTGTGTTGATATATGGACTGATAAACTGCTTTGTATTGAGAGACGTACAGTGAGTAAGAAGAGCTTGGAATGGGATAAGGTGGTGGAGGTGGTGGATAGGCTTTTTAGTTGTATGTTTGTTTGTTTATTTATTTATTTATTTATTTATTTATTTATTTATTTATTGTTTTATTCTATTTATCTATTTTATTTACTTATTATTTTATTTATTTATGCATTTATTTATACTTTTTTTATCTATTTATTAGTATTTATTATTATTATTATTTTTCTTTTCTTTTCTTTTCTTTTTGTGTAATGAGACCTCACTACTTCAAACTAGTGTGGATAAACAAACATGCTTGAAAGACACAGGAAGCCAGACATCAAGAATAAACCCTCCTTTCTGGCACCATAGACACCAATACTCTCTCTAAGACTGAGGGAGGATGCTGAGATTGAAACAGTAACACAGTACACCTCACATTGCAGCTGTCCTACGTGCTGCTGGACGGCGTGCTGGACGAACTGTTCCCCGAACTGGCTGTCACTCCCGAGCTGTCCCCGTTCCTCTCCAACAGCTGAGTGGACCCCTGAGCTCAGCACACACACAACCGCACAGTCTTCTTAACCCTGGTAACACTGCGTCATTATTCCAAGACTCCCCTCTCCTCCTTTTCCTCCTCCTCCTTTCCCTCCACTGCCCATGTGACTGATTGTCCTCATGTATTCCTGGTGAATGTACAACCCCTGTGTAGTGTTGGGCTCTCCTTGCCTAGCATCAGCTGTTTCACATTCCTCACTATTTTTGCACTTTTTCACACTCCAGTCCATAGTAAATGTAAGGTTTTGGGTGAAGTGAAGTGATGACCAGGACACTAAAGCTATTACCACCACGAGAAATTGGATTCATTAATATTAAGCACCTTTAACTACCAAAATTTAACTAGAAAGTCCCTAATAGCAGATAATCATAATTCTAAATCACAAAGGTGCCCTAAAAGATTGTTGTGTAGCAGTTCTTGTAAAGTGACATAAGTGGGCACTGCAGCAGGAACAAGTAGAGGGTTGTGGTTGTAATGATTGGCAGAGGTTCCGGTACCAATAACATGGCTTGTCTCATCAAAAGTGGTGATGGTGCTAATGGGGTTAACTGTTGCATTTTATGTAATATATATATATATATATATATATATATATATATATATATATATATATATATATATATATATATATATATATATATATATATATATATATATATATATATATTCTTTTTTTCTTTATCATGAAAGGAGAGATTTTAGATTATATAAATTTTCTCCTCTATACAATCTTGATGGAATGGAGGACTTTCACAAACATACAACAAAAGACGCATGTAAAACCAAACCAAACCTTCAGAGGAACACCCAAGGAGTAGGAATGAAGCCACTCAGGATGATGGATTGATTGACTGATTGACACCACAACACAGCCATATAGGTTTGCCCCTGAAGAAGGGAGTCATGGTGTGATGGCAGTTAGGCATTCAGACACCTGATTGGGAACTTGAGGCTGGAGGCTGGAGTCCTTGAGGGTTTGGTGGTGATGTGGTGGTGGTGTGGTGGCCAGTGCTCCTTATGTGGTGTTGGGTGTGAGTTGAAGACAGGTGTTTAATTTGGTTGCTCAATTTGATTTTCAGAATGTGATGGTAGATGATAATCAGTCTTTGAGTAAGTGAACACCCAGCAGCCGTGTCTCTGTGGCCATCAATGTCTTGTGTCCTGCACTTGTGACCCTCCTTAGTTAGGCTGATTTTACTTGATATATACGCACACAAACACACACACACACACACACACACACACACACACGCACACACACACATATGGACATACAGTAAAATCCCTCTTATCCGGCATCAACGGGACCGCCGACATGCTAGATACTTGAATATTGCCGGATACTTGAATAGAAGTGAAATTATGTCCACAATCACCACCCTACACTCACGCATCTTACCATAACAAAGATCAGCTGATCTGATCAGCTGCTTAAGTGTAAGCACAACACGCTTCCTCTTTTCTACAACTTTAGGCATGATGAAGGTGTCAGGCGATAAACAGTGCACACGCGGGACTGAGTCACTGAGTAAACACAATGCAGTGGGCCGCGGGTGGCGCAAAGCAGTGCGCTCTGGTGGCGAGGGGACAAAGTATGCCTTGCGCGGGAATTTTAATCAATTTTATGAGTACACATTGATTTTTTATTGATTTTAAGGCTTGGGGAAAAATGTGCCTGATACTCGAATGCCGGATGAGAGGGATTTTACTGTACTTGCATACAAAAGACATGAAGGGGAAGAGCTTATGAGCCATCTCAATGAAGTCAAAGTCTATGCAAACCTCACGAGAAGAGAAGAGCCCGGCACCGCCCCGCATTCTTGCCAGGACTCACCACAGTGGACTGATTCCTGCCGTTCATCAGGGATCAGGACACAAGATCCACTCACAGGGGACTGGTGTGCATTGGGATGTTGTCATGCACCACTTTACTAATCAAATGTTCCAGTTCTTCTGAGAATGTGTGTGGAGAATTTCTATCATATTTAGCACTAGTGAACAGGGTAAACATTACTTGTATAAAGGCCGGTGACAACTGTGTCCCGGCTGTAAGTGTGCCATCAGTTTAGTCCAGGAGTCGTGTCATTGGGGTCCATGGAAGGTTGTTTTGCCTTCCTGTGTGTATCTTGAGCCTTCTCCCACCACTATCAAACAGCATTTTTTTTTTTTTTTTTTTTTTTTTTTTTCTAGCAAATCTGTATCTTGTTTAGACAAGGTGAAAGTTGCTTTATGTTCCTCTTATCTTCCTTTATGGTGGAGCTTGTCATGCTGATTTGAATTTTCCAGCAGGTTAGGTGTTGTCTTTGTTGGAGGTTCTTTCATGTTCCTAAAGAGATTAATAATGATTCAGTGAAATTTATCGAATCTCGATTTGTAGACTAAATGCATTTTATGTTATAGTTTTGTGTCAATTGAAGCTCAAATAAGATTGGAGCATTACTCAGGTAACTACCACTTCATATGTGAATTCCTATTGATGTATTAGTTTGTTTAGTTGCAGTTAGTCTGTCGGTAGAAACTAGACCTCTTCTTCATGCATAGATTATGAATTGTTGAGAGCAAACTGTTGTAGTGTTTGTAAATTGCCACCCTGTTAGGCACTGTTCCCCTAATGCTAGTCATTCTGGTGAGACTCATCCTTGCTGCACCCGTGGCTCCTCCTCCTCCTCATCCTCCCATGGATCCACCATCAGGCTGAATGAACAACGCTGATTATGTTTACACTTGTGTTTGTCATACTTGTGTACCAAAGAGTTTATATTATTCCAGATTGTTTTGTCTGTGATATCTGAGAACTGTCAGTTGCAGACTTCCCAGAGACACTCAGTATTTTTTTGTGATTTTGTCTTTCTATGATTCTAACACCTGTTTAAGTTGTTACTGGCAGCTGTTATAGTAATCCTACTCCAAGTCACTCTAGAAGTAATCGTAAGTCTCTCGGCTGGACACCTACACCAGCTTCTGTTTTCACTGTGTTAACACTTCCATGCATGGTAGACGCAACATCAGGGCCAACTAGTATTGTGTCATTCGTGCATATCATACCTAAGGACATGGGCAGTCTGTGAGCACAAGGGTGATGCTGCCACTGTGCTGCTGTGCTGGCCTGTGGCACCTTGGAGACGCACGCCTGCTCCTCACAGCTAGTGCCAGTGCAATACTGATGCTTGAGAAGGCAGTGCATTTTCAATGTCTCTTCAAAAAAGATGCAATGAAATCTCAGAATGGTTACTACTGTTTTGAAGCAGTGTAGTGATGTGTGCTCACACATATAAACAGCAGTGATGCTGAGATTGAGGCACAAAGCATTTCATGAATTTGCTTATAAGATGAACCCAAGTTATGTGCATTAAAACTGCAGATGCTTTTGAAGAATTCTGCTTGATTTCAAGTAGTCTTCCTCTCCAATGGAAACAGAAATGTGTACATATATTGTATAAATAAAATGTCCCAACTGAACACGGAGGAGCAAGAATCCCAACTCCCAGTGAGAGAGCTGGGATGAGTGTGCAGACAAGACCTGAAGTGCACATCTTGGAGTCAGCAACTCATTGATTTGAATGCTTGTGTGAAAGAAATTATTCTAGTCACTTAGGCAAATTGTATTATAATTTTAGCACTGAGACAAACACTCCCAGCCGTGCCATGTCTTGGGGCCATGTGGAGTGTGTGATTCAGTCCATGGGAAGCAAATTATATTTATATTTGATTTGATATTTCTTAAAGGAAGTTAGATAGAATAACTATACATATTGGAAGATGGTTTATATAAGTGTTGCATAATTTTCTAAACCTATTTTTGAGGAATTATTGAAATATGTATGAGGGGACCCTGTGAGCAGCCTCCTCCTGTCATTCCAGATTATATTAAAATTATGTACATCATTTATTAACTGGTGGTCTTTGTTTTTGCCTTGGAGGTACTGTTGTAATATTAGTGAAAGTAAAGTACATAGCATATTGGTCAGTAATCAAGTAGTGCACCTAAATTTCACTGTGGAGCCTTTTTCCCTAATACTAGGTCCTGATCTACTAGAAAATACATCACTATTCATGTTTAATAAAGACATTGTCATAGGAGAGGACTGGAGACTGAGGCAAACTCACAACACGGTAAAAGTGAGGACATTGTCAGATCAGCAGGACGTGGCCCATATTCTGAAACGCTTTGCTCCTTTACCAGGACTATTTTCAAAGGCCACAGAGATTACAGGTTCTCAATTGTGTTTCACCTGTTAATAATGTAGAAATCTGGTTAATCTGTCTAAACACGTAAAACTATCTTTTAAGATACGTAACTTCAACTAGAATCTTTGAAATGTAGTGGAGGTGCAGCACAAGTGTTTCAGAATGTGACCCTTGGAATGAGGGTAACGACGCAGTACAAGTGAGCGAAGGAGATGACTTCTGACCACGACTTTACTGTTACTTCATCCATGTGTTCCTGCGCCACTACCTCCATTTATTACCTTATCTTCCCCTAACACGCTTTCCGTCTCCTGCCATACATCGAGGGGATGACAGGCTGCGGTCGTGTTCTGTCATGAAGGCCATGGTGGCGAGGACAAATAATAGTCCAGGCTTTAGTGGAAATTGTAGGAATTTTCAGAGGTGTTTTCATGGTTCTGGCAATAGTCTAAGAAGGTCTCTGTCTCATCGGGTGGAAAGCAACCTTGAGAAACCATTAATCATCTCTGTAGCGTCTGAAAGAAAGTAAAAAGAAAGTGTTTTTTGCAGCTCAATCATATATTGCGTCATCATTATATCTTTAAATTCCTTTTCATCCCTCCCCCAACACACTTTCCCTCTCCAGCCGTACACTAAGGAATGATAGACAGCGGTCGTACTGTCAGAGAAGCTGCGGCGAGGACGTGTGGATTGTAATCAAAGAATGATAGAGGCCGTAATTGTGTTGTCATGAGTGGCAGTCATTCAGTTAGCGCCGCCCGTGCAGACAACGCCCATTCCACGCCTAATTTCCTTTTTCAGCAGCGGAGAAGAATTAAGTATGACTCCGAGAGGGGAAAAAGTGAGGGACTGAGAGAAACCGAGAACTGGGAGGATTATCGATAGGAAAAGTGGATCGAAGAGCGTCAGCGGAAAAGCGAAAAAATACAGAGAAAGTGGATAGGTATGAGCCAGAGATGATGATAGGGAGTGTATTACGCCTTGTAAATAGTAGTGAACTATGTAATACAAGAGAGAGAGAGAGAGAGAGAGAGAGAGAGAATTAGGTGGGGATGGATAGTAGTTAACAGAGAAAAAGAGGAAGCATAAGATCGGGCGTTCAAATTTAAAAAGCAAAATTTGACCCGAAAAACAGAAAAGAACAGTAGTGTCCCGAGAGAGAGAGAGAGAGAGAGAGAGAGAGGGGTATATTGAAGACTACCTAGTGTAAATTTTTGTAATTGTAGAGAACAGTGAAGAACAAACCCACCCATTAATATTACCATCACACGAGTATGTTCCACCGCCTCCTCCTCTTCTTGCATCCATTGACTGCAGGGATTTCGAAACCTAACCACACATAATATAAAAATGCAGTATTAGCAACAGTAGTAGTAATGATGGTAACAGTAATAGCAACAGCAGTAGTAGTAGTAGCAACACTCCAACAAAACATGCACACTTTCTCCTAACGCAAGCAAACACGACGCAGGGAGGGAAAAACTACTAATGTTTGTGTTTATTTTTAGTTAACGCACGTGGCGTTACTGATATGCGGTTACCACGTGGTCCTCCCGCCGTTTTCACCGCATGCAAGAGAGAGAGAGAGAGAGAGAGAGAGAGTGGCTGGGCTGGACTCGTCTCTGCCAGGGAGAGGAAGGGAATGACACACCTCACCTCCCTCTCTGAACTTTAATTTACCGCTTCACAGCCTCCTCAATTCCTCTCTTCTATCTTTATTCTATTCATTATATATGTGTAACTTTCCCTACCAGTCTTTCTTTCTCGGTGTTCTCTTTTGTTGTTATAATTTTATCCTCTCCTCTTTCTCTTTTCTCTTTTTTTTTTGGGGGGGGATTCTTTATCTCTTCCTCCTTTAATCCGGGTTCGTTTCTTTTCATTCCCCAACTCTCTCTCTCTCTCTCTCTCTCTCTCTCTCTCTCTCTCTCTCTCTCTCTCTCTCTCTCTCTCTCTGAAAATATTCTTCCATGAATCTTTCATTTATATTTCTTCTCGATCTTCATTTTTTTCATAACTTTCATTTTTCTCATGTATATTTTTAGTCTCTTATTCATAATGGCTCACCTGAGGGACAGGGGAAGGGGAAGGGAAGCAGATTTTGAAAGTGGCCTCTTTGCTCTACAATAGATCACTGCTCTGTAATGGATCTGTCAACAAAATGTAATCATGTTTCCCTCTCTGTGTCACACACCAACAAGAGATTGGAACGGAATTCCTCAAGGTGATAAATCACATCCATTTTTTTCAGGGTGCCTCTATAGATTTCTCCGTCTGCCTCTGATACAGTACAGTCTGCGTCTACTACTACTACTTTTACTACTGCTACTACTACTACTACTACTACTACTACTACTACTACTACTACTACTAAAAACAAATTTGTGGTCTTAAGCGCTTTCAAACTGACTTTGTGCTAGTGGGCGGGTATGTTGACAGATAAATAGATGAATGGATAGATGAACAGATACATAAACAGATAAATAGATACATAGACAGACAGATAGATAAATGGATAGATGGATAAATAGATAGATACGTGCATACAAAACTAGATAGATACACAGATATGAATAAATTGACAGATAGATAGACAGACAAACAGATAAACCCTGAAAGCTTTGTCACGGGGAAAAACACAACCAGTAAAGTAGAAAGATAGTCAAAATTAATTAACAGATAAATAAAACTCCCAAATCTTTGACACGAGGAGAAAACGGAACCAAAGAAAGACAGTCGAAGGGTTAACACAAAGGCACGAACCACACAATGCAGCGGAGGGTGACGAGTGCACGTGGCGACCGACTGCCTGACTGGCTGAGCGGCGCTGCACCTGCTGTTGTTTGCCTGTCTGTAGCGGCGACCTGGTAGGGGACATAACCTTTACCTTCAGCACGCGTGGTTAGCTAGATTCATGGGTGAGAAACTTGCGTCTCTTGTAGCGAAGATTAGGAAGAAGGGAAGATTTGTACGAGAATGTAGTGTGTGTTTAGAACAAGAGAGAGAGAGAGAGAGAGAGAGAGAGAGAGAGAGACATTCACTCACTCTCTAACTCACTCACTCACTCATTGTAATCTTCAATATCCAAGTTACCGTGTATGTAATGATGTGTGTAATAATAAACCTATTAGTCACACACACACACACACACACACACACACACACGGCTCATAACGCTAACTCGCCCTAGTTCTCCCGGAAACTGTTAAACTTTCCCCCTCGCCGTGACCCAGAGGGAAGGAGGAGGAGGAAAGCAAGAAGATGTGGGAGTAGGAAACAGGAACGAAGAGAAGGAAAGGAAAGGATATGATAACGAAATCAAGGAGGAAGAAGGAGAGGAAAATAAAGGACGAATGTGTGGAGGAAAGCAGGAAGGCAGAGGAAGGAAGGATATGATAATGAAGTTGAGGAGGAGGAAGAGAAGGAAAGTAAAGAAAGGAGGTAGGGAAAGTGAAACAGAAAAGAAAACGAAGGAAAGAAAAATGTGATAATAAAGTCGAGAAGAAGGAGGAAAGTAAAGAAAAGAGGTGGGGGAAGAGAAACAGGAAAGAAAACGATGGAAGAAAAAAGATGTGATAATAAAAGAAAGAGGTAGGGCAAGAGAAACAGGAAAGAAAACGATGAAAGAAAAAGATATGATAATAAAAGAGAATTAAAAGAATGGCCAATAAGGAGAAGGAGAAAAAAAAGTATGGAGGAGGTGGAAACAGGAGAGAAGGAAGAGGATGAAGAAAGGTGATAATGAAACCGAGGAATAGGGAATGAGACAGTAAAAAAGAAAGAAATCATGGCCAGTAAAGGAGGAGGAAGGGAAAACAGGAGAAAGAAGAGAAGAGAGGAGGGGGAGGGGAATGATAACGGTAACAGAGGAAGAACAGAGAAAGTAAAGAAGAGAATTTGTCATTATTTTTTTTTATCTCTCTTTTACCTCTTCATTCTTCATTTTCTTTCCTCTCTTTGCATTTTCGTTTCACCTTACATCCCTTTATCACCCTCATTCCCATTTCCATCCCCATTCCTATATATATACATTCCGTCATTCCCTTCCCTCACCCCTCAAAGGTTCCCCTCACAGCGTTTTCCCTCCCCCCGTGACCCTCGCTTAGGAGAAATCTCGCTCATTCAGACGACATCTCACTCAGGCAGGCAGCGAGGCGGCCCTTCCTCGCGACAGTGAACGAGACTGCGCCTGCGTGGAATTGGCTGACGGGGCTAACCACTCATTTGTTCCGTACTACTGCTGGGGAGGAGGGAGAGAGAGGGGTGGAGGAAGGAAGAGAGAGAGAGAGAGAGAGGGGCAGGTTACGGAGGGATGGAGGAAGGTGGAGAGAAGGAGGGGCAGGTGCAAAAGGTATATCAAGGTGTGATGTGGCCAGGTGAGGTTAGATTGTCTTTAGCTCTCGTAGGAAGCGTAGAGAGAGAGAGAAAGAGAGAGAGAGAGAGAGAGAGAGAGAGAGCTTTATTCGCAGTATAGTAAGGTGATCGAAGAGACTGTCCCTTTCCACCAGGGTCCGACGGGGATAAGATATTAAATGATGTTTGTGTGAGTGTGCGGTGCCTTGTCTGGGCGGCCCCGAGTGGGACTGCTGGCCTGGTATAGAGGTAGAGTAACGTGTGTGAAAGATTAAATGGCCTGCTTGCGTGGGTGAAGTAGGAAAACAGCCATAAAGTAATAGATATAGGAGTAGAAGTATACGTAGCGTGTGAAGGAGGTAGTGAAGGAGAAGAGGATACGGTGGGACAGGGCAAAGTAGGGCAGTGAAGGGCAGCGTAAGGCAGGGTAGGGCAAGGTCGCTAGGGTGGCTGTGGATCAGGCTGCCCTCTCTCCCAGGCATCCCTCCTCCGTGATGGCACTCCTTCCTCGCCTGTCAGTCCTCCTCCTTGTAAGTAAGCACACACACACACACACACACACACACACACACACACACATACAGACTTTTTTTTTATGTAAGAAGGGCTCTGGGCAAGGGGACAAAATAAAAACCAGGGAGCGAGGAACCCACTGAAGGTGCCAGTTTCTTCAGAAGACAACCCAAAAGCAAGCCCAGAAAATTGCAATGTAAAGCGAACTTGAAGTGAACATGAAAGAGTTTGAAGTCACAGGCAGATACTACGTATGGAGAAGAGGATTATGTATACAAAAACACTAGTTAATTTTATGTGCTCTATTTTATTTACCTGTTTATTTACTTATTCATTCAGTATAGTATTCAACTACAAAACAGTATGTCCTCATGACTCACTAATACCCAGCCAGACCGTGTACATGCTTGTCCCTTTAAACAGACCAATTTACCTTATCTTATTTATTGATTGATTGATTTATTGATCTTATTTTCAGCGTATTATTTCATTTACAGAAAATTTTACCCCGTAACTCACTAATACCCAGCCAGACCGTATAATTGTCTCCTTACAGATCCCTGCGTCTATTTTTAAGTCCTGTTATTTACGTGTGTTTACCTTTGCTCCTCTTCCCCAGGTGTATATCGCCCTGCCTGGCGCCGCCTTCTTCAAGACTGGCATCAAGGTGTGTGTGTGTGTGTGTGTGTGTGTGTGTGTGTGTGTGTGTGTCAGTTCGTCAGTCACTCAGTCAGTTCGTCAGTCAGTCAGCCAATCTATTTATCAGTAAGTCAGTTAGTAAGTCAACCAATCATTCAATCAGTCAGTCAGTGAAGCAAACAACCAACCAACCAGTCAGTCAGTCAGTCAGTCAGTCAGTTCCTCAGACAGTCAACCTTCCATCTTCTTTCGTCATTTCCCATGAGTGAGGGGTTGGCCCCATGTACTATATGTGTCTCCTCCAGGTGTTTCTGTCCCTTACATCTTCCTCTGTCACTCCCATCCTTTGTAATTCTACTGTAATTCTATCCCTCCATCTCACTCTCTATCTTCCCCTCGATCTTTTTCCCTCAAGACTTTTTCTCTCCAGGCTCTTTTAATCGGTTCCAGGTCTTTTCTTCTTACTATTACTCTTCCTTCAGGTGGGCATTAACTTAGGGGCCAGCAGCTCGCCGCCTGCCCCTCACCACCTGCACTACTGCACCGCCAAGAAGGAGCAGCTCCTCAAAAACCTCTACGTGGACTACTTCCAATCTGCGGGGCCCTGCGTGGCTCCTGACGGGGCCAAGCTGTACCCTTTCAAGAGCACGCATCGGGGAGGTTCTGAGGGGCCTACTGTGTGTGCCAAGCTGCCGCGCCTCTGTCAACTACTGGGGAAGTCAAGGTGAGTGTTCCTTGGGACTTTTCTAAGTGTTTTTTTGTGTTAGTCAAGTGTTATGTACATTTTTCCTGGCTTCTCTTACACACACACGCAGGCTAGTACGTGGAAAGATAGACTCAGTTGGCTGTTACAGGAGACAAAGAGGGAATTGCAGAGGTAGGGAGACGAACGAAAGGGATTTACACGGAAGGAAAACACAAACATTTATTTATTTATTTTATTCTATTTATTTATTTATTTATTTATTTATGTATTCTTATTTTATTTATTTATTTATTTTATTTTTATGGGGGAACAGAGAGGAGACGGAGAGAACAAATTAGAGGTAGACGAACGAGAGATTTTACAGGAAAAGAGAAACATAAGCATTTCTTTTTTTTTACGAGGGAATAAAAAAGGAAACGAATAGAGAACAGAGAAGAGGTAGGAAAACTAACGAAACAAACAGATTTACACAAGAAAAAACATAAACATTTCTTCTTTCACGAGGGAATAGAGGAGACGAAGAGAGTACAGAATAGATTGAAAGGTATGGAGAAACGAACAAAGGAAATTTACACAAGAGAATCACAAACATTTCATCCTAAGTAGCGCCTCATCTCAAGTATCATCAATGTATCGAGTCCTTCCCTCTCTCTTCTACAGCAGCTACAGAGGGCGGAGCATCCTGGAGGCGGGACAGACCATGATGAAGACACTGCGGACCAACATGAGGAGCCTCTACCAGATGTTGACAGGACGAGACTCACCGACAGCCTTCCACTCGGTCCGTCCTGTGTGTGTGTGTGTGTGTGTGATTTATTATTGATTTGTTTGCTTATTTCTAGTTCAGGGTAACAAAAAGGCTGAGAAAAAGCTTAATTAACGTGCTAGTTCCCAAAGAGTGCGTAGTCAAAATTATGAGCAAAAGTGTATTAAAACCTCCCTCTTGTTTTATCAGATTATAACTGAACGTTCATTTTTCATTAGTATCCGAGACCCTTTGTAACCATTTTGTTTTGTTTTGTCACTTATATTTTCTCTAGTAGTAGTAGTAGTAGTAGTAGTAGTAGTAGTAGTAGTAGTAGTAGAAGTCGTAATTAGAGGAGGAGGAGGAGAACGAGTTTAGAATTAATGGTCTTTTGTAATAATCTGGTTTGTACAATAATTATTACCTCCCCATACTTTTAAGATTTGGAATTGTATGGCAAAATTTCATGTACTATCTACATAGTGTACTCGTAATGTTAATTAATGAGTCTGCGGATAATTAAATAACTGTGTGTGTGTGTGTGTGTGTGTGTGTGTGTGTTAGAGTGGGAGAATGAAACGAACAGAAAGTATAAGAGTTTCTGTGTGTGTGTGTGTGTGTGTGTGTGTGTGTGTGTGTGTTCCGCATTAACACTCTCCATGGGTCTCTTCTCCCTCTCATCGCAGGACCCCCGCAGCGGCATCCTTCATTCGTCCTACTCCGACTACGCTCCTTCTTCTCACGCTGCCTGCGACCACGGCGGGTGAGTCTCTCTCTCTCTCTCTCTCTCTCTCTCTGCACTTTTTTTTTTTCTTCTTCTTCTTCTTCTTTCTTTCTTTTGCTGACTGATAAATCTTCAGTCAGTAACACCTTTCAGTTAGTTATATCTTTTATTAGACGTGTCACTTCATTCAATACAAAACATATAGATTTACTGTATATTATATTCTTTATATACAAACATTTAAGAGTTTTTCATGTTTCTTTCTTTCTTCCTTTCCCTTTCTCGTATCGTTTCCTTCTCCTGTTTCTCTTCCACTACGCATAAGGAAAAAATTAGACAACTCTTACTGTCCATATGCATCCTATCTTCTCTATACTGCAATTTTTTTAAAACCTCTCCATTTTTCTATTTTTTTTTTTTTTACTCGAATTATTTTTATTTTCCCAGTTTCTCTTGCACTGCACAAAACATTAGTATAGTTTTTAATATCTTTGGTCCTGTTCTTCTGATTCTGTCCACTGCGCAAAGATAAAGAAAAGAATAGTACATATTTTCTTTGCTTCTGTTTTTTTTTTTTTTCCCGATTCTGTTCACTACACAAAAAAAAAAAAAAAAAGTATAACTTTTAACATCTGTGGTCCTGTTCTTCCTTACCGTGCGTGAACTGTGCCTGTACGTGCGGGCAGGTGTGACGAGGGCGGGGGCGTAGCGGTGTGTGAGAGCGTGGAGGACCTGGTGTTCCCTATGGTGGGTCGCTCGGCCCTCACCAATACCACTGTCACCGTGCTGCAGGCCTTCCCCGACCTGGTGCAACCCGTCTTCTTCAGGCGCTGCAGGTCCGTGTGTGTGTGTGTGTGTGGTGCCTTTGCTCGTGTGGACTTAGTAATGGGGATTTTTTTGTTTCCTTTTGTCGGACTTTTATTGTAATGGCGAGGGTGGTTGGGTGGGAGGAGAGACGGACTTTTATTGCAATGGAGAAGATAGTTGGTTGGGTGAGAAGAGACTAATTCTATAACATCTGTCCTCACCTTTTTTTTTGTTTCATTCTGTTAAACTTATATTGTAATGCGGAAGGAGGATGGGTAGGTGTATGTAAAAACTAAGATTATAACGCCCGTCCTCAGTTTTTTGTTTCATTCTGTTAGACTTTTCCATAATGGGGAAGGTGGACGGATGGGTTGGTGGGTGGAGAGACGAAGGTTATGACGCCTGCCCTCACTTTTGCCTTTCATTCTTTGCAGGCATTGCAATTCACGATCCTGTCAAGTATTAGGTATAGTAGCCTATATTAAATATATTAATGTAGGATGATAGCAGTTGATGATAATGAAACATGTGAAGACTTTTGGGTGCGCTGTACGGTATCTAGCTTATTAAGACAATTATAAAGCTTGTTTGTGTCGACAGCAACAGATTTTTCTTCAGGTAGTTTCAAGTTCGAATACGAATTTTCATATTTATTTCTTTTCTACTTATTTATTTATTTATTCATTGATTAATTTCATTATCAATTTTTTTTTTTTTTTTTTTTTGTTCCACCTAGTGAAGCTTAGAAGGGATATTTCTTAATAAGTACAATGCGTTGTCTTCCTTCTCCCTCAGGAACCGGCAGGCGCAAGTGGTGTACGGGGAGTGTCAGCAGCAGTACCTCCCCGTCAGCCTACTGGTGGCGCCGCCTTACCCCGGGGCGGTGCTGGCTCACGACTTTGTGTTGGTGGAGTCCGGGTGTCATGTGGCGGCGCACGTGGCGCAGCACTACGGGGAGACGCAGCCGCGGCAGGCCCAGCGAGACACCCCGGAGGATGTGGGCTCTGTGTCCTTCAGGGAGAGTGACCGCAGGCTGTTTTGAGGCCAAGGACCGCGTGACAACAGTTCCGCGGCAAGTGTTTGTGTGCGAGACTGGTGAAACGGTGGTGGTGGTGGTGGTGGTGCGTGGCAAAATGGGGTTTGCAGTGCATGTCAGCATGGCTTCACTCGGCCACAAACACCCATAGACAAAGTTAATAAACCTGCTGATTTTCTGTTCCTGAGTGTCAGTCTCCACCAGAGCCGGGCCAGCATGCCAGTGTGTGTGTGGCAGCGATAATGTCATGAATAGGACTTGATGCCATGCTGAGGTGACCTTGTCGGGCACGGTTGTGTCAAAGGACATCTGCACCGTCGCAGTTTGCTTCAAGCTTCAAAGAATATGAAAATACCCAAGTTTATGGTACTTATGCTTAAGTAACTACGTAGCAGCTGAAGTACCCAAGATTATTAGCTGGCTAAGTACATACGGTAGTTATTAAACTGTACATTTATAACCTTGTGCATGTTTAAGGTAAATCCTTGTTTATCCTTCTATTGGTGACAAAGTTTTTAGCTCTACAAATTCTGAAAAGAGATAATATATGGAACAGAGTAGTCTGTGTATAAGCTATACTGTAGGGCAAAAGTTGACAGAATGAACCCTTCTTAGTCGTATTAGAAGCATATTAGAGGAGGAAGGTTGAAAAAGTCTAGAGATGATGCACTACATGTTGCAAAAACTTATGGATCACCATAATAGATGTTTAGGAGAATGTCACAATTTCGTAGCCATAGAATAGGATTAGGGTGGTCTTTGTTGAGCACCGTATTGGCTGATGATAACTACTGTCATTCATGACGATGATTAATTAAGAAAGGTGTTAAGTTCCTGAGGAAAGATTGTCCATAATGCGTTTTTTTTTTTTTTTTTTGAAGCTCATTGACTTCACTGTAAATATGACAGACATTTTGAGTCGTCTTCATGTGTTAGTCTTAAGAGTGTACATACAGTGTAGATCTAGTTTTGTATACCATTCTAACCCCACACTGACTTGTGTAAGCATTATTTCATATAAGAACAAGCGACAAATGTGTCATGAAGCCTTAAATATATTGTTGCCCATATCCCAATGACGAATCACCATAAGGGAACAGTTCATGTAATAAAAATTACACATTAAAAATTACAGGCAATATAGAGTTTATAGTAAATAATAAGCAAAATGGTGGTTGGCGTTGCGTGATGAAAATATGTACGTTTGTCAATAACTCAAGTACAAGCCAGCATAAGACAAGAATTCACATCCTAAAAAATTACACATACAAAATTACAAGTATTACGGAGTCTATATTTCGAAATTAATAAGATAGTTGTTGGCGTGGCGTGGTGACTGTCCCTGGGTCGAGTTTGGTCTGCGTGGCGGCAACACTCGCCAGTCACAGTCAGCCACTCACAGCTCAGCAGCCCGTCATCATGGTGGTGTCGGACGCGGGGAACTGGTGCCTCATCGAGAGTGACCCGGGAGTGTTCACAGACCTCGTACAGAAATTTGGTGAGTGGGGGAGACGTGGGTGATTTGGGAGGACTGGGAGAGAGACGAAGCTGTGTGTGGGAAAGGCTTAGGTTTTGCTGGTTGATTGTTATGAAAGCGATTTAAATTTTACCCACCGGTGTCTCCCGCTCTATCATGGTCTTGGTGCTGCTGACTCCCTTCATGCAGTTGTTTGGTGAGTGGAGGAGGTGCGGCTTTGATGGAGATATTGTTAGGAGGCAGGGACGGGCTGAAGACTGGTTGGCTTGTTTGTGAGTTCAACGTTAACTTTACCCGCCGGTGTTTTCCTTTCGTCATGTTGCTGCGGCACTGTTAACTGCTCCTTCACGCAAAGGACAGCCGCTCCCGTGTGCTGCGGCATGGGCCAGCGTAGTGCAGTACTGGTGGTCAGCTGAATCACCTTCACATGCCAGGCAGGAAGTAAGGGAGGGGAGGTGTTATCTTGCCATCTCTTGCCTGGTTCCCTCACCTGGCTGGCTGCCCCAGATTGTTGTTGCTTAAAGGAGGGAAGGGCGGGGACACCAGAACTCTGCAAGCACGCCACTCTCATTAAAGTAGAATTGACTATAAGGAAATATCTTCAGCTAAATCGTTGGTGGTCTCCGTCCCATTGACAGTAAGATGACACTTTTCATTCCTATTGGTTTGCAAGTAAAAGTTACTTTTCATTTAAATTTCCATTATCAAGTTTTCAGAAAACAGCATCTTTTTTTAATCTCAAAGCAAGAGTAGTGTGTTTTGAAACTAGTTTTCAATGTTTTGGATATATTATATAGTAACCTCTTTTTCAAAAATCTTTTATTCCTACTGAAATAGATT
The DNA here is from genome assembly GCF_035594125.1 of Scylla paramamosain. Classification (NCBI taxonomy): domain Eukaryota; kingdom Metazoa; phylum Arthropoda; class Malacostraca; order Decapoda; family Portunidae; genus Scylla; species Scylla paramamosain. The sequence goes on along the minus strand of NC_087158.1, from coordinate 1,439,584 downwards.
TAGCCAGCGATGGTTGTGTGTACCATTCACAGTGCCTTCCACAACACGGTTGTGTAATTTCTGACTCGCCTAACATTGTCCAGTAGTTGTCATGCAGATGTCGGTTGTTTTTCTCACTATTGCAGATGTGTTCTGGACAATTTGATGTCTCTCTCTCTCTCTCTCTCTCTCTCTCTCTCTCTCTCTCTCTCTCTCTCTCTCTCTCTCTCTCTCTCTCTCTCTCTCTCTCTCTCTCTTTATAAATTTGTACCAAAGTGACTTTTGTGAATTTCATTATCAGATCACAGTTTTTCATTTATCCACAAAAAAATAACAGGATTCTGGAATTAAGCAAGTTCTCATGTTTGAACTATAACAAACCTGAGTAAGACAATAAAACCTGGGTAATTTTCATCTCTGCATGAGTAATCCTGTGGGACAAACCTAACTGTGGTGTAACTAGTTCCTGGAATTCTCTTGGTTCATGCTCCTGGTTAGCCACCCTTAGCTCCAACCAAGAGTATAACACTGTAGACAAGAGAGAGAACTCAGACATGATGCATTCACTGGTTAGCCTGGGAGAAACACAACAGCACCATCAGTGAGTGGGCTGGTAAGCACACATGTGTGAGGCAACAAGAGGCACCAAGCACAGTTTGCCAGGCTGCCAAGTTTGTAGTGATAGACTAGGGAGGGTTCCACAGAGGTTTTCCTCAATCACATGGACAGTTACCAGGAGTATTGTGGAGAGCTGGTTTTGAGGTGTGAAGGGAACTGAGAGCAACAAAACTTGTTTGGCAAGTCGCTCCATTCATGAACATGTATACTGAAAAGAGGGATCTTAATTCAAATGAAATATTAAACCCATGTCTGTAGGCTCTTTTCTCAGTACCACACAAAGTTTACCTTGAAAGCATAAACTTACTGGAATAACATTTGGCAGGATGTCTAGTCTATGAAGTGACAGGAAATATATCGAGCTGAGGGCCCTGCCTGTTTTACTTATAATTGAAAAACTACTTTTTATTGTCATGATCAAGATTGAATGAAAAACTACATTCTTCATTATGAAATAGTGAGAAATTAATTATTGTAAATGACATGGTTGACATGACTGGTTATTGAACCTGGATCTGATGTGCCAGGACAAGCCATGGCTGATTGGACCACAAGACTCCTCATGGTCAGACCTCCTGTGGCTTGTGTCTGCATCTGGCAACAACACATTTGCTTTTTGCTGGATCTGTTGCTGTTTAGTGTAAATGTCATAGGAACCAAACTACTTGATTTGACTGGTATCAGAGACGGCATTTTTAGGCTTACGAGTGGCTTTGTGCAAATATCAGGCTACAGTAACTTAATGGCTTGGTGGCAATGAAAATGCTTAGAAGTGCTGTTTAGACCTCAGTGTTCTTATGTAGCTTTTCTTTATATTTCAGGTGTGAAAGGTGTGCAAGTGGAAGAGATATGGAGTTTAGATGAAGAGTCATTTTCATCACTGAAGTAAGTATGATGACGAGTGTTGTCACTTAAACATGATGCGAGGTGCAAACAAAAGTTGGTCTTGTGTGTCTTGACATATGTATCAGTATTCACACCTATTTAGTTATTAGGATCCTTATGGCTATGTAAATCAAGTAATGTTATGATTTTTATGTCCCAATGCTGCATTTAGTTGTCCCTAATGCTGAATTTTCCACAGGTAGAACTCTGAAAATTGTTCCTAATCCTGGGTGGTTCAGTATACATGTATCTACTCTTTCAGTGCTGTTTCCCCTCTTTATATACAAGCTGTGGATCACCTTGTGTCTTAGTACCACTTTCACCCTAGAACTTCAAAAGAATTATAGTTTAGATAGTCATCATCTTCAATGCCAACAAGAGATCCATGACAAAAGTACCTTTTGGATACTGTGCTTGTTACCAACTGATGTGTGCCACACCACACTGCCTTAATGAGCACCCTCTCTCCTTTGTGTCATGTCTTATTTACAGGTACTTTCATGAGCTGCCTTCTCTTATTCATTCTCTAGATTTCTGTTCCATATCAGTGTGTATTTTCTTTTCAGTTCTAAAAACTTTATTGACTCAAACTTAGCTGTTCTACTGTCATCATCTTATGCAGCCCTATTCAACATAAACCCACACCAGTTCTAAGGAAAAACTTGGCAACTGCTACAATCTTTAAATTCATCAGGGATTCTTAGTGTTGTGTAGTAATTCATTTTGAGAGTGACAGATATTGTGGAGTGTCTTGTCCTGGAGGCTGTGTGGAATGAGACAGTTGTATTGTGTTTTCCACAGACCTGTCCACGGCCTCATCTTCCTGTTCAAGTGGCAGCAGGAAGAGCAGCCATCAGGTTCTGTCGTTCAGGACAACCGACTTGACAAAATATTCTTTGCCAAGCAGGTATGAAATCTGCCCAAGTGGTTACAGAGCTGTCTAGTTTTTTCACATGTTTAAAAAAAATAAAGAGGATTTATAACACTTACTTTTTTGTCATTCTTTTGTTTAATGTGAAGATGTTGATCATAAAAAAATGTCATAGGATATACTGTATATATTAGGTCTTGTGAATATTAATTTCCACAAGTTTTGCTGTGATAAATGTATTCCTTTCAGATGATAAACAATGCGTGTGCCACCCAGGCCATCCTGTCAGTGCTGCTGAACACAAAGCACCAGGACATTCAGCTGGGCAGCACCCTCAGTGAGTTCAGGGAGTTCACACAGACTTTTGACGCCCACATGAAGGGACTTGCTCTGTCCAACTCAGACACCATTCGTAATGTTCATAACTCCTTTGCGAGGTGAGTCCCTCTTGCTCAGGTGGATTGATTTGGAAATTCTTACTTATTGTTTCATGTGACGATGTACTTTTATCTTGTAAACTGAGTTTTATCTTTTCTTCCTCGTTTCCTGTTTTACTAAATGGATGTTATACTCCAGTAAGGCACACAAGTGTTAAAAGTGAACTCATTCAACTGTGTGAAGGCCTTTCATTCCTCAAGATGTACTCATAATTTCATGAACTTCACATTATGGTCACAGTGAACTAGTCTCTGTAGTCAGAGATTCCAGTCAGTCAAAATGCCTTATCTAAACCAAGTACTAAGTTTTATTTAATTTTGTTCCTTTTTTTTTTTTTTTTTTTTTTTTTTTTTTTTTTTTATGCTCTGAAAAATTCTAAATATGACTAAAGAGTCAAACAAATTTCTTTATTGTCTGATTTCTCTTCAGTAATGGGAATTAAAGTGACAATCTTCCACAGGCAAACTTTATTTGAGTTTGACAAGCAGCAACCCTCTGAGGATGAGGACGTGTTTCATTTTGTCGGGTACATCCCCATCGAGGGCCGCCTGTATGAGCTGGACGGCCTGAAGGACGGACCCATCGACCTGGGGCCTATCTCCCCCAACACTGACTGGCTTAGCGTGGTGCAGCCTGTCATCCAGCGCAGGATTCAGAAGTAATGATGGGACTGTTTGTGTTGGTGTGATTTAGATAAAGGCTTGCTGCATCAGTGGTGTCTTCACTGTGCTTTACTGTTGCTGGAAGGCTTTGTGTGACTCAAGGAAGAGGAGGAGTGTTTTTGGCTTCCATGTGCTAGAGGGTTTCTTTTTAGTAATGGTGTAGAGGCTTTGTGTGTAGGTGTCAGTGAATGCTTTTGTGTACTTCTTTAGTAAATGAGGAGAGCATAATAATTTATAATCTTGAGCAGCTTAAGAATCCAGACTAAGTTTTATAAGTAGGTTCAAGTTAGTTTGGATTTTGTCCTTGAAACATGAAGCAAAATTTCACTAAGCCATGTGTTACCAAGTTAAGTTTTGCAACATTGCTTTCTATGGAATAAGAGTAATTATTCTTGTATTTTATTTCTGACATTACAGTTATGTCTTGGAAAGCACATAATGTTGTTGTTACAGGTACAGCGAGGGTGAAATCCATTTTAACCTCATGGCCATTGTGAGTGATCGTAAGATGGTCATAGAAAAGAAGATTGCACAACTCCAGAAGGAAATGGAAGTAAGTCTTCTTGTCTGAATAATTGAAGGGAAGAGTGAAATGCTGAGGAATGAGAAAAGACTTGGTTGAAAGTATGTTTCTTGAAAATGTTGACTCTTGTGACGCCACGTGTGGGCCTCATGGGGCAACTGATTTACCTCTGCTGCACCATAAAGGACATTTCTTGCATATTATTGAGTCAGTTGTAGAAATTCAGCTTAATTTAAACAGATGCAAGAATGTCTTATCAAATCAAGTATTTTTTGACAGAATGCTGCTGCGACTATAGTCTTCAGGATGTGTGCAGTTGTTCTGTTTGTGATAAGGTTTTTATTCCTTAATTTCCTCTTTCCCCATAAAATAAACAAATATATCAAATAATTTTTTGACAGAATGCAGCTGTCACTATAGTCTTCAGGATGTGTTCAGTTGCTCTCTGTTTGTGATAAAAGTTTTTATTCCTTAATTTCCTCCTTCCCCATAAAATAAACAAAAATATCAAATAATGATAATCTGCATTGGTATGAACAAAACTTTTATGAACAGTAAACATCCGAAGAGATGTGATGGCAGATTACAAGCAGTTTCAGTAAATAGATTTTGACATTGCACTTATCACTGCTGCTCCAGCTGTTCACTGATTGGTTTGTTCCATGACATCATGCCGGTGGGAAAGGCTGAGGCTGCACCTCCCTGCTCTACCTCAAATTTATATCAAGATTTTTTTCTCTTCTCAATAATATATTCTTTTATCACATTAAAGTGATGACTTTGAAGTTACATAAATAGTGAGAAAATATAATATTAGTTATTGATTAAAAAGCATATAAGCACATAAGATAAATATTGCAATAGAAATAAAATTATTCTAGGTACAAATGCAGGGCAGAACAGTAAGGTGCAGCTTTGGCCTGGCTGCAGGTGTGATGTCACAACCAAGACACCAGTCACTGAGCACCAGGAATGGTGGTAACAAGTAAAACATCAAAAATTGTATTGAAACAGGTTGTGATATGCTATCAGATCTTTTCAGGTATTTGTTGTAATTGTGTTTTTCCATTTATTTTATGGGGATAGCAGAATATTGTGGAAGAACTTTAGATTTATCCAGAGAACATTTTTACACAGAGTTTGCAAACAAGCCAGTCTAGAGATTAGTAGTGAGTCAGCAAAGCTGGCAGATCATAAGGACCCGAAATCTCCACATCAGTTTGGTTTTTCATCTTCAGTGAGATTATCTTGAGGGAGTAGCAATAATATTCACCTCAGGTCTCAGTAACTGGGAGTGTGTGGCCTCTGGCTCATCCTCCTCAAGTGACCTCCATGCTCGAAGTCCTCATTTCAAAGACTTTCATGATGGTGTCAGTGTTCCCTGACAGCTGTGGCAAGAGGATTGGATAAACTATTGGTGAGCATAGTTCAGTCAGCAGGTGGTCCTTAACATTAAATAAAATAAGACTAAGAATTTCTTGAAATTGTTAACAGGATGAAGCAGAAACCAGTTAAGTTTAAACTTTACCAAATTATTTTGAGGAGTTTTCAGATCTTAGAATCATGCCATGCCAGCCCAATCCAGCTGTTGAGAAAAGTTATCATTGTATGTCATGATTCAAATTTTTAGGAAATCTATAAAGATTTAAATAATTTATCCACTTGAACTGATTTCAGATTCATCCCTGTTAACAATTTTAAGAAAGGGTCGATCCTATTACATAGTTAAGGATCACTTGCTGACTGATCTATGCTTACCGATAGCTTATTGGTTCTGCCCCAGCTGTCCAGCAAGGTACACAGGCAGCACCATGCAAGCCCTTCAATGAAGATTGATGAGCACAGAAGTTAGGTGAGCAGGATGGGCCAGAGAACACACACTCCTCACTTGGCGGTAAGAGACCTGTGATGCCAACTGAAACTGGAACACATCCAAATTATTGATGGTTATAACAAACTTGAGAAGATGATCTTTGTTTCACATAAAGACTTTTTTCATCTACTTAGCATTACATGCTCCTTGGTATTACCCTACTTGTCCTTCCCACATTTTACATTTTGATTCTATTCAAAAACCATGATTGGTGTTGCTATGGTAACTCTGTTGGCCTGCAGTACCCTTGCTGTTCCACATACTCTCATTCCTTTCTTGACGACTGTATCGTTTATATCTGCATTACCCAGCTGTTTCTTCGATTTTTGTTCGTGTCATGGCTTCCCAGAACCTTTGATAGGTTTTCCAACCCTGCAAAGCCTCCTCTTGTGCAGGAAGGTGATTCAAGGTGGTTCAGCCAGAAATAAGGGAGGTTGAGGTGACTGGTGCCTCCATTCTACCACACCCTTTCTACCAGCTCCTTGGCTTCCTTGCTGTTCCCCCCCCCACCCTTCCCCAGGAGAACCTTTGCTACTACAGACTGTGGAAGGGTGATGGATAGTGCTACTAAGGATCCTCACACTGCATGTGTTACCTGTCATGGTGGTGTTTGTGACATTGACTCCCATTGTCCCGAGTGCAAGGAGTGGGATGGTGAGTTTGTTTCTACAGCTTTTTAAACACCAGTGCTTCCTCCAATGGCTGTTTCCATAAGAAGGGTGTCAAGGACACTCCTGTTCAGGCTCAGATTTTCCCTGTCCTTCCTGTTAGTGCTTCAGGGGAGGTGTTGCAGGATGAATCGGTGCTGGGTGGCGATGACTCCTTCCACCCTCCTGGCATGTCGCAGTTTTTTGCTGAATTTTCTGATTTTTGGGGGGGTTTTCTGATGGACGACATCACACCACCTTCCAAGAGATGGTTGGTTGGCTAGCTAGTCTCTCATGAACTTATGTCACAGCTAGCTGTTAACCCTTCCTTCCTCTCTTCCAGTCCACTCTATGCCTTCAGCTGAAGGCACGGCAGAGGCCATGACCAGCCACCCATTTGCCCACAGTGCTGAGCAGAGTGTTGAAACATCTGGGGGATAAAAGTTATGCCCTGCCCATATTGTTAGTTTAGAGCAGGATAGGACTATTACTTCCACTGGCAAACACCCTCAGCTCCTTGAGGATGTGCCATGGAAGGTAAAATGCTCAACAGAATGAGGTGGAGGTGGGAGGGAGAGTCTGGCTGTGTCCTCCCATTCAGGCGACCCTTTGTGTTGTGACTGGGTGGTGTACTCGTGTTCAGCCCATGTGTCCACTGGCCCAGGGTGTGGGCCAGACGTTGGATGCAGTGGCTATGGAGTTATCCCAGCCCAGACAGCCAAAGGATGTACATGCGCCTGACCAATCGCACTTTCACCTTGTGCACACGTTGCATCTCAGGATGACACTTTCCCGAGCCGCACATCATCACCATCTCAGATGCCAGTGCACTATTGGCTGCACTATTGGCTGCGTGTGGATGCACAAGCCTCACTACTAATCATGTCTGACACAGCTCTGGTGTCACACTGTGGTACCTCAGGCAGGGACCCTCAGGTCACTTGGTCACATGGGAAGGTTACTATCCAGCCCCCCACTGGTTCAAAGTTTGAGTTTAGGTTGGACCCATTTTCTAGGACAGTCAGCCAGTTTTCAAGGGAGACTACTTTGTCTGCCCTCTAGTCCTGACAATTTAGCCTCACTCATTGGCACCCATGCAGAAGTGGCTCAACCTTGTCCTCAGTCAGCCACCTCCACTGTGGCTGCCCTATCCATACTTATCCCAAATGTGGGCATGTCATCTGTGTTACCACTCCACTCTCACCTGCCACCTGATGATGATGATGAGACTCAGTCTGCCAACTAACCAGTGGAACCAGATACCTCTGCCACAGAATTCTGCAAGATGATGGAATCGGTCAGCCCTGAAGATGAACACCTATTGCCCTGTTCGAGCGCTTGAGTTGTACTGCCGTAGGACATCCTCCACTGTCCGTCCCAGGCAACTCTTCTTGTCAGTCAGGGACCAGTCTTGCCCTCTTTCTAAGGCCACTATGTCTTTCTTCCTGAAGGAGACTTTAAAAAGGGCTCATGAGTCTCTACCTGTGGACCTCTGTCCTCTCCTCAGGGTAATGGTCCATGACATTGTGGTATTGCCACTTCCTTTCTCTTGTGAAAGAATAAATCACTTTCTTCAATTTTGGATGCAGCTTGCTGGAAGGCACCCTCAGTATTTGTCAGTCAGTACATGAAGGACTTCCAAAGGGTGGAGGGGGACTTCTTTGCTCTGGGCCCAATTGTAGTGGCTGGTGACATTGTCTTCCATGCTGGTTGCCTCTCCTTCAGGGTTCACTGACACTCCCCTACCCTCAGTGCACTATAGACATTGTGTGAGGTCCAAGTGGCACTATCATTCCTCACTGTCTCATCACCTTCAGGACCTCCTACACAAGTGAGTTGGTCACACTCCTCATAATGTGGGCTCTCATCCTTGTATTTTCTTTCTAAGACAGCAGATTCACACATTTAAATCTGCTAAGTAGAAGAAACAGGTCTTGTGTGAAACAAATCACCTTTTTAATCCTAAAAGGGATTTTTCATTTACTGTTTCTTTTACACAAACCCTTCCAGCCTTCTCTCTTGCTGGTCGTCAGCAAGGAAAGAGGCTACGTGGAACAGCAGGGGTAATGCGGGCCACCACAGTTGCCATAGCAACACTGACCGTAGTTTTTTAATAGAATTAAGTGTAAATGTGGGAAGGATGAGTTGGGTATAATAATTGGGAGCATGTAATGCTAAGTAGAAGAAACAGGTAAGTGAAAAAATCCCTTTTAGCATTAATAAAAATAATATCAGTAGATTGTCCCCATAGATGAAAATAGCACTACTTCTGCCAATCCTCTTTGCTAAATGTTAACGACACTAAAATTTTTTAATACTGATTTTTTTATGTAAATAACTGTTAGTAAGAATATTCCTACTCCCTCTACATATCACTATTTTTTTATGTAAATAACTGTTGTTATCCCTCTACATACCACTAATGTTGAAATGTTTGGTCCTCACAGAAAAAGATGTCTGAATTGACTGGTTAAGCAATCTCCTGAACAGTCCATGGTTAAATCGTTTGATTTTATATCACTGGGCTTTGCTTGAGTATATGTAGATAGTGTTGATTTGAATGTGGTGGGCAGTGTCACATTTTGCCATTTGCATGCATTTTGACTACTTTAAAAACCACCCAGCACATACATTACTACAACTTCATCAACCCCTGTCATAAAACACTGTCTTGCACAACCCTGCTATTTGTCTCCCTCTGCCTTACAGGAGAGTGGAATGGATACATCTAGTCATGAGGAAGAGTTGGCACAGCTGCGAGCTTCTCTGGAGACTGAGGAGAACAAGAGGGCTCGGTGGAGAGTTGAAAACATCCGCCGGAAACATAATTACTTGCCTCTCATTGTTAATATGATGAAGATTCTAGCCGAGGAAGGGAAGCTGCTGCCAATCTATCACACTGCACGAGAGAAGGCAAAAGCACGTGAGAAGGCAAAAGTGCGTCATGATAAAGCCAAAGACAAGAATAAAGAGAAGAGTGGAGTATGACAGGTGGCACACAACACCAGCTAAAGAGGACCACAGGATGATACAGTAGTGCAAGGAAGATCAGTGGCTGAGTGATGGCTTGTTGTCAGCCAGCAGACTGACAAATATTGGTTAACTTTTAAAATATTTTAATTAAATTCTGATTAAGTTTCTTGGAGAAGTTTCAAATTCACCTTGCTGCATATGTGTGACTGATAACTAGAAAGGGTGTGAGTTTCTTACTCCAGTAATCCAGTACTATGGATTTTAGCAACAAAAGGAGGAAAATGTTACAAAAAATGGGCATATTATAACTTACTAGTAGCTGCATTCCTTGAATTGAAATTGTCAGTTGGATGACCTTTCTCTACAGAGAAATCTATACATGCATCATAGAAATCTATACATCAGTTATTTAATGTGTATGGTCAGAACTTGGAGATGAATGCAATAACAGTGCATGACTACAAAAATTATAAGCTTCACTCGGTAGTCAGTGTGGGTACAAGACAGTGGCAACACCAGGGAAGCATTGAATTGTAAGGTGAAGAAAGTCTGCAGGAACAATGAAAGCTTAACTATGAAGGACTTGGCACTGGTATTGTATGTGACATTTACTGAATTACTGTCACTACATGATGCTTTTGTTATCACAAGGTGCCTGTTTGTTAACTTCAGCATCTCAATCATGTCAGAAAATAAGCAGCATCTACTTATCCCAGCTAAAATATTAGAATACAAAAATTTTTTTTTTTTTTTTTTTTTTTTTTTTTTAGGATCGGATCATCTTGTATAAATGCAATGAAATGAGTGAGTGAATCTGTCAACACAGTCTGATACTGCACCTCCAAACACAATAACATGGTTGCTAGACACTGCTCTTGCCCACCATTTTAAAAACAGCAAATTGTCTTTGCTTTCTTACCAAAGCCCTTGTGTATTTGCAAGATTATACAAGTTACCTATCTACCTGTATATATCTGGTAAAGGGCGGTGTCTATCTTGTCACACTGTTGGAATGTGCAGAGAAGAGGGAGTCCATTCTTGGAAATGTACTAGTTCTGCCTCTTCTAGCTGCCCTTATGATGTGTAGGGAATTTTGACACAGTTATTCCTTGTATTCCTCCAAGTCAGCCACAGTGTGACCAGGACATCCCTCTACCACTGGAAGAACACAGCCTAAACAAATACAAATAATTTACTACCTCACAAATCAAGAAATATCTTTGTGGGAGAAATACAATGTTAATGCTGCACATTTTGAAACAAGGTGGGAATATGTGGCAATGTTAATGCTGCACATTTTGAAACAAGGTGGAAATATGTGGCAAAGTCCCTAACAGTGAGCATACTACCAAGTGATACCCATACCAACACACACAAGAAAGATGTCAAGTCTTATGATCATTACAAAAGGCTGTGGTTGCCTGCATTACAATATACTCAATCTCAGCAATCTCTGGTGTACTGCTGTGTACTGCTGGTGGTCTTTGTTCTGTGTTTTGGTAATTCAGTTATTTTGTACATCACAATTTTGACAAACCTCTTCATTTTGTCTGAGCTCCCATAAAGTTCAGCAGCAATAACAAAAATGTGTCTTTTGTTTGATTCATAATAAGTGGAAAATCAAATTGCTGAGACCTGAAATACCTGACAGCTACACTGCTGTGGAAAAACAATACCACCTGATGAAACTTAAATGTACAGAATATCTTATGATGTAAAATTCAAACAGGTTAAAAGAAATATTTTCTTTCATATAATATTTTGATGCCAATATTATGCTGCTACAGTAAGCTCACATTCCACAATGTCACTTTCCATCACAGAAATACAGCACCTTCACAGGGCGAGGATAATAGCAACATGGCCTTGTCCTGACACTTGATGGGCTAGGAGCAGCAGGAAGTTCAGCAATTCCTGACACCTCAAAAATTGATGAACAAAGTTGGGGAGAACGACAAAGTCAGTTGGTACAGTAATGGAGGTCATGCTGAGACACACTTCTCATGAATCATTTCAGCAGCTGAGTACAGAGCCACAGGCATTGCCATTTTCCACTCAACAACCACTGGCTGTTTCAAAACACTGATGTCAACTTAAAGTTCATGAAAATAAATTGTTAATGACCATTACATAAAACTGTCAGCAACAACAGACTGCATCACAAGCATGGCCTCCATTGCAGTTGTCCCACATACTAAGGCTATTTGTTTAACTGATGCAAGTTGTGATCTTAAAGATCTCATAATCAGAATAGAGAATTTTGTGAAACTTTTACATTTACAGACAAGAAACATTTTTCTGAAGGCTGGAGAATTTTCTGCTATTCTGCAACGGTACTAAACATTGCTTTCTAAAAATCTCTATGAAAATTATCAAATATCATTTTATCACATGAATATATATTTACAACTTAACAGCTAAGACTAACTAGTAACTAAATTGACTAAATACACGTATAATTCAGTGCACAAACATTTCAAACGTGTCCATCCATTAGGACACAGCAGGAGTGCCCAGGCCTGAGGTCTTCCTTTCACTACTGGGGCCAGGTAGCTCTGGTACACTGTTCAGCACACAGCTCAAAGGTTGCAGGTTCAATCCTAGTTTATGACTGTTTGATGGTGAGAGGGATGGTGCTCTCTTCTAACCCTACCAGAGCAACATACAGTCTTAATTTACCTCAGTCAGAGATATTCACCTTCCCTTCACTACAACAGTAGAAGTGAATGTCTCAAGACTGAAACTTTCATCTTTTTCATGCCTCACAATCTCAATGATGTTCATGGCATATAAAGCAATTAATTTTATATTTTGAAGCCACAAATTTGTGTAGTAGTATAGAGGGAAAGGCTACTTGGAAAATATGATAGGGTAAAAGTGCACATCAAAAAGGAGGCCATGTTTGGATAGGGAGAGGTGGAGGTTCTTCTGCCTTGGTCATCACCTTGAGGAGCATGCCTGGAGTGAGCAAGGCATCAGAGACAGACAGATCAACAAATTATTTGCTATACTCTGGATACAATCACCCAAAGGTTTGCCAGGTTCTAGAAGTGATCAGTGCATGAATAAACTTCAATAATGCTAAATGTTGGTAAAGATATAGAAGTATAAATACAATAAGAAATAAAAAGTATTAAAGAATGAACTATTACTACAAAACCATTATAGTCACATAAGGTGCAACAATTGAGGCACCCCAGCCTAGAAGGTGTCCTCAGACAAGGTTGCCAAACAAGAAGTTATGACATTATTTTTGGTCTGACTGCACCTTCTAGAATGGAAAGCTTAAAAAACAAGTGCACAGTATCATAAAACAGCGAACCACAGATAACTCCACCTCACTGGTTAAAAATGTCACTTAAAAATGGTCACTTATTAGCTGAGACTAATCTTGTGATTATAATATCCCATGCTTCTTATCCTGTTATCATATCACGTTGTCACCATCCATGGCATCACACAAGCTGCCTCCAGAGCAGTAAGTGCTAAAACTTTCCATAATACAACAGCCCCTTGAACAGCTGCACTGTCAGGTAGAATAGGTAATAAAATATATTTGGATTGACTTATTCCTAGAGAAAATGAACGGCATAAAGAGTCCGGCCTTCATTGCCTATTATGAGTCATCCTGTTAACATCAGTGAACAGCAGCCTAGGCCACACCACAAGCCGGGTGGAGTTGCTTTGGTTGAGTACACAAGTAAACGTGGCCATGGACTGTGGCGGTGCACCACTCCTCCGAGGGACGGCTCAAGGGAATATCTTGGGTACAGTTAGGAAAAAAATGTCTTCAATAGTGATAGGCTGAGGTGCAAACACACTTGCTATGATGGATTTTGTGATACATGTCTTAAAAGTGTGCCCTCAGCAAGTTTGATAAGTGATTGGCTGAGTAGTCACAAAATAACATTTCCTTCCTGACTGTACACATACAGAGCTGCTGAGGTTCTGTGGATGCACAACCATCTAATACTACCATACCTGCCTCTTACATACTTATGGTTATGTGATACAAAATTCCCTGGAGTAAAAAGTAGATACAGTTGCTTATAATAATTATTCCTACAGCCCATTAGTTTCATGTGTTTGTCAAGTAGCATGAAGCCCACCTGATCACTCTTACATAATAGTCTTCCTACTCAACTTCTAGCATACACACACACACACACACTTGAGCACTCTCTCTTTGATCTTACTTGTTACTTGCAATACATATTACTATATTCAATAATTTTACATTTTAGTTTCATAATGTAATATCTTAGGTATTGAACTGTCACAGACATCTTATTTACTACATAGTTTAATATCCAAAATTAGCTGTTGATCAATAATTGGATGAAGAAATATCAAGCATACCAGACTTTTAAAGATAAATATTGCTGTTGACTTGAGATAGCAATACTGATGTGTTCTATTATTTCTCAAGACTAACACAGACCATCCCCACAGTCATGCACTTGTCATCTAGGTACAAAATATGAAACATGCCTAACTAGCCAGTGGGAAACTATAAGCTGCAAACCTGCATAATGAGCTTGGTGTCGGCTGCCTCATGTGTGGGGCATCACGCACATGGAAGCTACCAAAAGTGACACCATCAAGCATTTGAGCTCTTATTTATAACTTGTGTTCCCCATGTTATCATACACAGTGATTTGTCCTTTCAAACTAAGTTCTTATTATGATGGTTTTCAAAATTCAGCTGATTAGAACAATTGCATCATAAGATGATGAATCAGTAACAGCTACATTCTATTGATTCCTTTTCTTCCCTATTATGCCAACTCTCAGTCTACTTCTGGAAGAGCAAGTCTATTCCCTGACAACAATGGAAAAGCTCCCAAAAAACATGACAATATGCAATGGAGTGTTTGAGTAATGTATAAAAAAAACATGTACAATAAGTTCAGCATTTCTGTGTTAAGACAAAATCTGCTAGGCACTGGAAACTACAAGACAATTCTAGATGTAAGTGAACTGGACCAGGAAACTAGTCTGGTTCTATGACCTGACTAATGTGTGTGTGTGTGAGATTGATTGTATTGACTGTTCAACAGGACCATTCAAAATGTAGAAGTAGAATTTACACTACAATTATAACAATAAACTGTAAACTCCCAAACCAAACTGATGTCATGGCACAAGAGAGAATGTTTGAACACCAGTGTCATGACAACTTGCACTGAGACATAAGCTAATAGGTTTTGTGATCACCAATGCTTCTCAAAGACGACACAAGGCTGGCTAGCTAGATGAATTATCATTTGTCCTAAAGTACACACAACTGCAAATATGACTGCATGGAAGCACAAATGCATGTGTACACGTATGCAAATGCGCATGCACGCACGCGCACACACACACACAAACACACACACACACACACACACACACACACACACACACACACAGACACATGCACATCCATACACAATTCTACCTATCTACTTATGCCAATCTATCCACATCTTGGGTCAACTTCCACTTTCATCTTTTATCTTCAGCATCAATGAATACAGTTCTCCCCAACACCACACAACTCTGCTTGACACATTACGACACATGCACATTCTTTGTATGAGAAACCTTAAGACTAACCCCCTGCACTGTTGTTTTGATGACTCCTGAACAAATGTAGCAATCAAATCAGAACATTAGAATGAATTAATGAACACTTACATCTTCACAACTACTGCCTTCAACTTGTGCTAAATTCAAATTTGGAAAGGAAAGTATTGAACAAAAAATTAATTAACTCACAATATAACTATGTGAAAGAAAGGGATTGGGAACTCAAGGCAGAGCAGAGCACAGCTGACTTTAGGATTTCTTGAAGAGCAAAGCTTTATTTCCTGATGCCAGCCCTTGAGTGGAAGGTCAGCACATCCTGCTCCCCTTCAGGCAATGCATGTCATTACAAGTAGCTCCCCTGCTGATCAAAACAACACAAGGCACCTCAACAATTATGGTAATAGTAGTTTTAAGAAAATATGTCTTTTATGATTAATTTATCTAGTGGTTTCACTTAATTAGTTATCTATACATTCTCTCTCTCTCTCTCTCTCTCTCTCTCTCTCTCTCTCTCTCTCTCTCTCCTACAAAGCAACCTCAAGCTAGTGGTGGTACTTTGCAGTACCATTGTACCATCTCCAGCAGCCACACTTTGCACTAATATATTACTTTTACACAAACCCTTGTTAATATACCCAATAATCTGGTTAAATATGATAAAAAACAATAAATACTTAAAAGCTGTCCACTGAATCCAATTTTTCTTTCCATTATCTCTGTATGTAGCAGCCCAACACTCCTGGTCAATGAGGGTAGGCAGGGCCAGACACCTACATGCACACACCTACATGCACACACTCACTCACACTCCCATCCTTCCATTATAAAAAATATAATTGCACACAGCAATGAGAGTCGCTTTGTTAACCTACCCACCCTACCCTAACCTCCATCCAGCAGTCATCCCCTCACGTGTTTGACAGGAGCTTCATGTAAGGCACAAACGGGGGGTGGGAGAAGAGCGGCAGGGAGGGGCAGTCTTCTCCTGTATCCACCTTAAAAGGAAAAAAATATATATACATGATTAGATGGTTAACTTGCTAGCCATCTGTCACCACTTCATAATTATAACCTTAAGGCTTTGGAGATTAACTGTCTTAGGTTTTATTTTTTGGGGAAGGGAAACTTCAGCTTGAGAGAGAGAGAGAGAGAGAGAGAGAGAGAGAGAGAGAGAGAGAGAGAGAGAGAGAGAGAGAGAGAGAGAGAGAGAGAGAGAGAGAGAGAGAGAGAGAGAGAGAGAGAGAGAGAGAGAGAGAGAGAGAATATGAGAGGGGGATGAGGGAAAAAACAATACAGAGGAAGATAGCCAGAGAAAATAAAGATGAGAATATGTGCCTATTTCTTCCATCACCTTGACAAAAGTGTGGTCCAGCAGCTGTGCAGTGGTGGCACGCTTCTTGGGGTCATGGATGAAGCAGCTGGCCAGGAACTCATGCCCCTCCTCAGACAGGTGCTTGGGGATGGTGGGGGACTGGCCCATACCCACCCGGAACATGATCTGCACACTGCTGTCGTACTCAGGCCACGGCCGCTGCAGGGGAGGACAGTGGTCAGCAGGAGGACATTATGCCTCATCCCCAAAAGAGAAATGCATACAAGAAAACACTGGAAAAATATGTCCAAGAAGAAGTAAGAAATATAAGCAAATGAAATGTTTAAAATGTAAAAGGATGAGGAATCAAATGATGGAGACAGGACAAGTCAGTGAGAGGGGCAGTTATGCCTTGTCAGTAGCAGTAATGCATACAAGAAGACACTAGAAAAATATGGACAAGAAGAAGTAAGAAATACAAGAAAATTAAATGTATAGAATGTAAAATGACAATAAACCAAATGATGGAGATGGGACTGTCAGTGTGAGGGGTAGCTGTAGTTCGTTACCAAAAGAGAAATGAACACAAGGAAAAAGAGAATAAGGAGAGATAAGAAATATAAAATTAAATATATAGAATGTGAAAGGATGATAAACAGAACAATGGCAAATTTACCTCTACCCAATCATCAGCTGTGATACAAAAATCAACACAGAGGTATGTGAGAAATGGAAAAGTACAGTGTGATGCTTTCCTTGCCAGTCATTGAAGGCCATCCTATCACTGTCCTGCCCCTACTGACAAAAGGCAGCAAGTCTGACACACAGAACCAAAAGACTGATTCACAGTTATTATTTTCACTTCCAGTATACACTAATACATATGGCAGTTACTTGGAGTTGTAAGGCCCAATATTTCATATTTTCCTGTAGATGAAGATTTTGGAAGATGATAAAGACCAGAACATCCAATTGGTGGTTAGTTTAAGTATGTAAAGGATACAAGGAAACTTTCCCACAGAGACATGTACAGCCACATGCCTTGTCATAGTAAGAAGCAGTTACAGCCGTGCACACTTTTGAATCTCACTTTTGAACTTTGACAGGCAACACGTGAGTCATCTGACAGTGATATTAAGGCTGTTGCTATTTGTACAAGTTTTGTTGGCCCTTAATGTCCTGTCAGGAAGAACTTAAGCTCATATCTTGCAACAAGCTAAACAAAAGTAAATCCAAAACAACTAACACACAGCTTGGTAACCCCACACCAGTGCAGTGAGCCTCACCTTGCCAGTGGCCATCTCTATCACCACGCAGCCCACAGACCACACGTCGGCTGCCCTCCCATGGCCCTCACTGGACTGGAATATCTCAGGAGCCATGTATGCTGCAACACAAAGAAGGAACCGTCACTTATGCATCTGGAATGAGAATGACAGCTGTGGTTGTCTGGCAGCTTCACACACGATGGCTCCACAGTTCAGACCAACGCTATGACCTCTGTAGAATCATGTTCAGTGAAGTTTGTGAGAAACTCCATTCTTTTCGTAGATATTTTATATTTATCTTCTTTCCTGAAAGCAGTCTCAGTTTTGAAATCTGCATTTATAAGTGAAAATCTCTTACCTGTAAATAAATAATAACTTTGGTGTATTTAATTATGTTTTCACATAGCTGCCCTCTTCCCATACTGATAAATATAATTTATCTGTTTTCTTCCTATACCTTAATCATTAATTTTCACAATCACTTCCAGCCTCTCTTCCACCTGTGAATCTTCCTCCACCTGAACATACTCACCGTGGGTCCCCACAATGCCAGCCAGCTCCCCCACCTCTGTATGGTGGCCCCGCAGCCGCACTGCACACCCAAAGTCTCCCAGCTTGAGCATGTTCCCCTCTTCTGTCAGGAAGATGTTGGCTCCTGCACCAGAGGAATGAAAACATTATCAATGCAAAGAGTAACAAGCATGCACGAGGTGTAAGTACATGTTTCAATACTGGAATTCAAACACTTCAGTACCACTATGCAATACAACCAAAAGTTTGAGGGATTGATACTGTTATGTATGTTAAGCATATGTATACTTAATATGGAATCACTTAATAAGTTAAATATACATATACTTGATATACAGAATCAGTCATTCATATGCACACTGTATAAAAGTGAGTGAATTAACTAATAAGACTGAAAAATAAGAATAAAGAATATTCAACGACTGGCAAAAGACACAAATATTTACACATTCAACTAAGTACCACTGAAAAGAATCAAAGAAACAGAAAAAAGAAAAAGAAAACTCAAAAAGAAAAGAAAAGTAAAAATAAAGATAAAAAGGTAAAAAAGAAAAAGAAAAGAAGAAAACAAAAAGAAGAAAATAAGAAAAGAAGAAAAGAAGGACCAGAAGAAGCACAAAAACGAGAAGAAAAGAATAAAGAAAATATATAAGATGAAAAAAGAAAAAAGCATAGATCATCATCATCATCAAGGACACAAAGGAAAAAGTGAAAGCCAAACACACACAACCAGCAGCAGCACACACGACCCTCACCCCCTCACCTTTGATGTCGCGGTGCACAATGCCGCGCTCATGCAGAGCGTGCACGGCCTCCAGCAGCTGCCGGGTGTACTTTCTCACCAGCTCCTCTGGCAGCCCTGTTTCCGTGCTGGTGGCCAGGCTCTCCAGGGTCCCCTCATCACAGTACTCCATGAACATCAGCATCTCATCCTGCACACGTGTGGCATAACAGATGTGAACCATGACAGAACTGCTCTCTCTCTCTCTCTCTCTCTCTCTCTCTCTCTCTCTCTCTCTCTCTCTCTCTCTCTCTCTCTCTCTCTCTCTCTCTCTCTCTCTCTCTCTCTCTCTGCTAACTTTTAGCCTGCAAACTCAAATAATCTCCTTAAGAAACATTTCAGAAAGTGAATTATATCAAGCAGTCCTGAAAACAGACCACACTGATGGACCTTTACATATGTGCTGCATGTGAGATATTTAACTTAATCAATGGCTAAGGGTGTGGATGATATATACATGAGTGTGTGGTGCTTTGTATGGGACACCTTTGTGGGATTGCCTGCCTGGTATATAGATAGATAGATAAAAAAAATTATAGTTAAAAGTATTTCCACAAGGATAACTATTATAGCTGTCCATTTATGTTAAGTCCTTACTTGTTACTGTCTTCAAGCTCTGATGTGTAAGGACACTAGTTAAGACTTTAAAAAAACATGGTAGTAATACATCCCAAAAGGATAATTCTCTTTGTGCCACTCACATTTATCACTGGTACAGATGCCACACACCCAAGAGGAGGCTTCCCTTGATAACACACACCTATCTATCCATGTTTCCAATGTCCCATCTACCTCCAGTCTTTACTCAAGAGGACACCCGCAACAGAAAACTCTCCCTCTATCAAAACCAACAAAGCCAACACAAGACACATTCCTACCTGTCAGTGTTTCCAATGCCTCATCTACCTCCAATCTTTACTCAAGGGGGCACCCACACCAGAAAACTCTCCATCTTTCCCTGCTCTAACACTCCCTCTATCAAAGCCAACATAAAACACATTCCTACCTATCAGTATATCCAACACCTCATCTTTCTTCAAGGGGACAGTTAAATAATAAAAGCCTCCATCTTTCCCTGTTCTTCTCTCAATCATGACCAATACAAAACATGCTTCTTTTATCTATCAGTACCTCTAACACCTCATCTGCCTCCCCTGACTCTCCTCATCTTCCTGTTCTTTCCTCCATCATGACCAACACAAGACACACTCACATTGTGTATCTCCACACCATAACACTTGACGAGGTGTGGGTGGCTGATCCCCTCGAAGATGTGGAACTCATCTGCCACGCGGCGGATGGAGCGGTGGTCATTGGGTTGCAGCGGTAGCACTTTCATGGCCATCAGCTCACCAGTGTTGTTGTTAACTGCCGTGTACACCTTGCCAAAGCGACCGGCACCTGCAACAGCCAACAGGTGACAGGGGAGTGACTGGTGAGAGTATGTATGCCCTGAAGGGGAAGACTGCTAATGGTTTAAGATGATGTGCCTTGAAGGGGAAAAACAAAGGGGAAAAGCAGTGACAGGTGGTTTGTGAGGATGTGTATGCCTTGAAGGGAAAAAAAACAAGTTACAGGATTTGAAGTGGTGTGTCTAGAAGGAGAAAAACAGTGATTTGTGGTTTGTGAGGGTATGTCTTGGAAGGAAAAAAAGTGATAGGTGATTTGTGAAAGTGTGCATGCCTTGAAGGGAAAAAAAAAACTGATAGGTGGTTTGTGAGGGTATGTATGCCTTGAAGGGAATAAACAGCAATGGGTGGTTGAAGGGAACAAACAGGTGGCAGGTGGTTTCTGAGGGTGATGTGCCTTGAAGGGGAAAAATAATCCCTCTATAAAGTGTGTAATAGAATTAAACACAAGAAATACACAAGAAAACAAATGCAGATGGAAACAATCATTTAATTTAAAGAGTATGTAACAGATGGAATATAAGGCTGAGTGACTGGAGCCCAAGAGAAACCAGGAACATTAGGGGGAGACAAGACTTAAAAGTTTGTGCACAGGACTTGTCAGTAATTGAACCAGTGCTCTCAAGGAAAATGTTGGGAGCCTCTGTTCACAAGTGGTTTACACACACACACACACACACACACACACACACACACACACACACACACACACACACTCCTCTTTGGCTCATATCACACAATATCATAGTAGTCTAATATTTTCTGTTTATATTCTATTATTTTTAATATTTGCTCAACAATTCCCAATATATTTTTAAGCTTCTATTAAAACTTTGTGAATATGCTAAATAATGTGTAACTTTATATACAAACATGAATATACTTTTTATTTGTTTGTTTACTTATATTCTTTATATATATATATATATATATATATATATATATATATATATATATATATATATATATATATATATATGTGTGTGTGTGTGTGTGTGTGTGTGTGTGTGTGTGTGTGTGTGTGTGTGTGTAAAGAGTGTGGGTGAGTGGGTGGTGTGTGGGTGTGCCAGGGCTGGGTGGTGTATATATATATATATATATATATATATATATATATATATATATATATATATATATATATATATATATATATATATATATATATATATATATATATATATATATATATATATATATAAAAAGAGTGGGTGGGTGGGTGGTGTGTGGGTGTGCCAGGGGTGGGTGGTGTGTGGGTGGGCCAGACTGGGTGGTGTGTGGGCATGAGAGGCAGGCTGACTGGCTGGCAAAGTGGTGGGCTGATTACTTCCCCAGACACCCCCTGCCCCTCCTTGCGGTGGGCACTCCCCTCTTTGTCACCTCCCACACTTTGTAGCCTGGAGACCTTGAGTGTTGGAGGGAGAGTGGTGGAGTGGAGGCTGCAGTGGGTGTGTGTCACTGAGAGGCAAGTAGCAACAGCCACACTCTCCATACAACCAATATGTCTAGCAACCTTTCTTCCTCTACACCTATTGCTTCCTTAATACAAGCATATAATGCAATAAAACAACAGATCAAAAGAAATGCATAAGAATTAGCTCAAGTGAAAAACTAGCCTAGTTAATGTTGTAAAGGGAGCAGTCACTTAATTTTAATACAGCAAATCAAATAAAGCACAAGATAATGTGTTATGTTCACCACACAGCCAAACATGTGGGTAGCAGCTGCTGTGTGGGTGGTGTGGCTGGTGGTGGCCGTGGTGAGTGGTCAGGAGAGGGAACACAGCCACTTCATGGTCCAGCCTCAACAGGTGAGCATCACATTAATATAACACACACACACACACACACACACACACACACACACACACACACACACACACACACACACACACACACACACACACACACACAATGAATATGGTGTAATTGTTTCACAAGGAGGATTCCAAAACTGATGATTAATTCTTGTCTATATTTATACACCAGGCTAAGACAAAAAGCCTCACCTCATTGCAGGAACAAATATATAAAGGAGCAAGCTGTCATTCCCATCACCTCATCCTTTTAGTGATCTTTTACAATGTACTGGGAATATGATGGAAGTATTCCAACCTGGCTGTGCAATGAGTGACCAAATGCCTATCATGGGGACTAGTGAATTTTTGCATACTTTCATTCTGCAAAGTTGCAAACTCCATTTAAGTTCTATAAATGTTTTTCACTTCACGGTTTGTGTGCCACTACTTCATAAAGGTTAAAATAATTACAATGGCTACAAATAAATATGTACCATGAGACAGGGTGAGAGCCTTGGTGTGGCAGAGAGTGAGCCCGGCTTGGACACCAGCACAACACGCACAGTTCGCATCCTCACCTACCGGCCTGACCAGGTAAGTGCCTCCCAGTGCTGTGCTGCCTCACTCGCCACACACAGACCTCACCACTGGTGCCTCCTGACTGCACTCTCAGCTTCCAGGTGAACAACAACAATGGGACCAAAGCAAAGCCACTCCAGGTCATGAAGACCATGACAATCTTCCCACTGGTTCAGCCACCAGCAGAAGAGGTGGAGGTGGTGATGGCAGCAGCAGCAGGCATGGAAGTCGTCGGCATGGAAGGAGACAGCAGAGTGGCAGGGGGCTCAGACAAGGTGGAGGTGGTGGTGGTGGTGGTGGTGGTGGTGGTGGTGGTGAAAGACAAAGTGGTAGAGGAAGAAGATTTCAACAGCAAGGGAGTGGTGGTGGTGGTGGTGGTGGTAGCAGCAGCAGCAGCAGCAGCAGCAGCAATAACAGCAGCTTCACTAGCGACAGTGACAGCAGCACAAGTGAAGACACAAGCACCACCAGCACAACCCCCTTGGAGGTGGACACTTCCCAGCAGCACACCAACGCCATCATCCTGATGCTACAGCGCCTCAGTGAGAGACTATCCAGCATTGAGGTGCTGCAGCGGCAACAGACAGAAAGGACTGGCACCATCAACTACAGGTGAGGGGCATGACATGGCATGGCATGGCATGGCATGGCATGGTGTGCTTCCTTACATCCCTTGAGGATGTGAATTCTGAGACTTCAAGACAATGTCAGTGAATAATGAACACATTTTAATATGAAGGTAATTGCACAATGCCAGACACAAATGTGCTTTTATGTTTTTTTATGAGACTTCAGTGGGCTTGATCTTCACGTTCTTTGCTCTAGAAGATCCTCCAATGCTAAGTCTTCCCAGTGAGTAACATTTAGAGTTTTGACACATAGTTTTGCAGATTCCAAATACTTACTGGTAACATTTTCTTCCCTAAACACCAAAAATAATGACAACACACCAAGACTGACAAAACTGGAGCTTCAGGCTGAGGAGCGCAAGAGTTTCAACAACGACCTGAGCAGCGCCGTGCGTCACCGCATGGAGCGCACCGATGCGGAGCTGGACCAGGTGAACACCCAGCTGGAGGGAATCAAGAGCAGCATCATGAACCTGGGCCAGCAGTATGTGGACATCAAGACTACTCTCAGAGAGATTCCCATACAACAAGGCTAGTTCTCCATTTCTCTCTCCTTTTCCACTTTGCTCAATTAAGAAATGCAACAAACTGCCATCAGTAACTCAGCAGACATCTCCATGCTAAACAAAAACAGACATACAGTGTCAGCTCTCAACTACCAGTAATTACTTGACACAGACAACAGAGGCAGTGAGGTGAACGGCCTCAAGATGCAGGCCATGATGGGAACACTCCAGAGTTTGAGGACGGTAACAAATGACATCATGGAGAACATTGATCAATTGAGTAACAACTTGACATCCCTCAACAAGATTGCAAGGTGAATAAGCATACAAACTTCAGCAGCAATGACCATAAAAACTGAAAAATAATACAGATTTTCTTTTACAGAAAGCATCATAGTTTTCATCAATGTCTCTTCCCCTGCAGTAACCTGACAAATTTAAGTGAGAAGATGGTGACCAAGCAATATCTGCTGGAAAACCTGAGTGAGCTGAAGAGCCAAGACTCAGCCATGTCTCTGCTGGCCAGAGTAATGGTACAGCACCCGGCCTCCGCCAACAGGCGAGCCTCACGCAAAGGTATATAAAGGCACCAGTGTCCACCGAAATGAACACCCACACAGGGACTTAGGAGGATTAATGTGCAGAATAGCTGCTCCTGACCAATCTGCCTAATTTATTGGCAATGGATAGGATACATACCATACTCAAAATGCATAGCAATTTCGAAGAGCGGTCAGCTTCAGGATATTCACATTACTTTGTTAGAATCAGACATGACAGTATAGATTTCTTTTCCAGGCACATTTTCATCTTTAGAATTAATGGAGTAATAAACAAAGTGCTAATCTTATTTTAACTACAAAACAATTTTTAGTAGTGTTGCACACTTGTCTAAAGCATCAGTTACTTTTTAATTGTGTGCCGTCCTATCATAAAAGATTTTCCAGGCTATGCTAGGTCAGGGATGATTACCTACGCTTCACACATTACCTCACTAAACACAACTTACCACACATAAGATTAAGTTATGTTAGATTTGGAATTTAGATAATTACCTCCAATTTAATGTGATAGGAAGCACCTCATGAAGAAAATAACAGTAGAAAAAAAGAGTGTAAATAACAGCATGATAATGACATGTTGAGAAGACATCTACTCACACCATTCATTCTGAAGTCCACACCAGATCATCTTAACATAAGCAAATAAGGGCAGCTGCAAGAAGCAATCAGGCCTCCACTTGGCAGTTCCTCTACATTTTATACAAGGGTCAACATTTCAAGTCATAATGTTAATTCATTCCTGACACAAAGCACCTCATATGGAGAACACGAGGTGTCCTCTACTGCTCTGATGTACAGAGGCCATCAGGGCACTTACTAGCTGCTTATATCTCTGCTGGTCATTTCAAGCAGCAGCCATCACAACAATGACAGGGATATCCAATATATCCACTCCAGATTTCACCCTTCACCATCAGATTCCAAAGTCATCACCAGACTTTCACGACCACACCAACACCACACACAAAATGGCAACCACTTGCTTATGAACAGTGAAGTGAACCTCTATGTGAAACAAAGAGTGAAGCAATGAAGTAGTTTTAAAGCAATGAATCAATTTCAAATACCAACAATTATATTTTATGTTCAACTAACTCCACAATATGTTCACAAGTATTGTGAAGGTGTGCTTCAGTAATGTGCTGTGTGACTTGGGTAATGTACAACCCAATGCATTGCAACAATAACAACTCAACCCCTCAAACAACTGGTCCATGGCTGGACAACTAAACTATTTTTATACATACTCTCTCACTTCACTATTTCAAATCCTTAAAACTATTTATCAAACAATTCATATATACAATAACAGCTAACAAGGATGTATCAGAACAGTGTAGGTGTACAGCCATGAACTACCTGTCTAAAGAGCTGACTTGTTACTGAGGCACTGCATCAGGCTGTACACATTACTCAGGTCACACAACACACTACTACAGCACAGCTTCACAATACTTATGAGAAAATTGTGAAATTAGTTGAACCTATAAGATAATTACTAGTACTCTTGCTCCACAGACCCAAGCAGCTGGAATAAGTCACTTCAACAAAAGCTGAGGTGTGAGAGGAATGCATGATGAAAGTAATGTCAGTGCATGACAGATTTGGTGTGTTGAGCAAAACTGAAGGAATGGCATGTGGTGTTTGGGACAATCAAATACAGCACTAAGGTAGTTCATCCACACAAAAGAATGATAGAGACTGTTATGATGAAAGGTAAAGGTAACAGAATGAAAGACGCATCCAGTGAAATGGGAAAAACACACTGCTGGAATAAGAGAGAGAAAGAGGTGTGAGAATAGTGACTGCATCAGAGCATGTAAGAAGGGAATGTAAGAGCTGTTATTCCTATCACATTCTATCAATGTTTCCCCAAGCTGTATGAAGTTACTCCTTTTACTGTTGCCTCTAACTCATAGAACCTATAAAGGTCATATAGTCACCCAGGTATCCTCATTAGGCCCTAAGGTTGTTGTTGTCTGTTTTGCCTTTGTATATTCTGCTGAATTATTATGATTGCATGTTAGATAAAGATAAACAGAAAAGTTATTTCTAATATAAGTGAAGTACAATAGCCCTATTTCACTGCAGGAGAGCCAGAGGATTGCTGGCAGCTCCTGAGAAAAGGAAGGAAACAGTCTGGAGTGTACAGCATCCAGCCCCGCAACTCCCCAACTCCCTTCTTTGTGTATTGTGACATGGAGACTGATGGCGGTGGCTGGACAGTGAGTAGCTATCACCACCCTCCTCCTCCTTGTCACTACAACAGCTACTCTCTTCTTCTGCAGTGTGGTGGAGATGCTCCTCCCACCATGATTTGGCTGCTGAACAAGTATAAAAAGCTATCCCTCTCTTGATGCCACAAAACTACAAGTCCTTCAGTCTGTTTACAGCATGTGTTTTTGGTGACACACAATTTCAAGTTTATCAATCCAACAATCCTTTCATGATGACGACATTTCCAGCTTATCAATCCACCAAAGTCTGACTTGACGACACAAATCTCTATCTCAACTTCACCAATCAACTAATCCCTTTTTTGACACCACAAAACCCTATCTCAACTTCACCAATCCAGTGACACAAAACTCTATCTACTTCAACTTCACCAAGCAACCAATCCTTTTCTTAACACCACAAAATTCTATCAATCCACCAACAGAAGCCTATTTCGACTTCACCAATCTAGCAACACAAAACAGGAGAGGTTACCAATCAACAAACTCTTCCTCGGCAGCACAAAACAAGCAATGCAATTCCCTGTGTTCCTGCAGGTGATCCAGCGGCGGGAGGACGGCTCAGTGGACTTCCTAAGGGAATGGGCTGACTACAAACACGGCTTTGGCAACATTGCTGGGGAGTACTGGCTGGGGAATGAGAAGATCCACCTCCTCACCAACCTGCAGGTCAGCCTTTTTTTTTTTCTCTCTCTTTTTATATGTAAGAGGGGACCCTGGATTACCACAAGAAAATAGCTATAAAGAGGCCCAATGAAGATGCCAATCCTTAAAGAGCGTTGTCAGAAGGGTTTTTTTTATTTGAGGATGTGTCTTGAAACCTTCATCTCAAGACAGTTCAAGTCAAAGGCAGTAGTGAGTACAGGAGCAGGCAGGGCATTCTAAAATTTAGTGCATGTCCTGAGGAATACACAATTCTCTTCTACTGACTGATCAGTGTGAAACAAGAGTCCATGTGCCATGTGGGATTGATATCTATAAGGGAGTGTTTATGTATCCAGTTACAGAGTATGCCTGCAGTCAGCCTAAATGTATATGTTTAAATCCAAGCTTTTCTTGGCTGGAATAGTTGCTAATCATAAAGCTTCCAAAGTAAATCACTATTATTTTTTTTTCTCTCTTTTCTTTGCTGGATACTATCTATATTTAACTATCATTATGCTTTTCTCTTTTTTTCTTTTTTTTGTCCAGTGGATACTATCTATAGCTTGAAAACTATATTATCATTATTATTACTACTATGCAGAGTGCACCCCTGAAAGGAAAAGGCCAAAAGTAGATTACTTCTACCACTACTACTACTGCTACTATCATTACTTCTGTTACTAATCATCATCTTTGGTGCAGGTGTCAATGCTGCGAGTGGACATGGCAGACTACGACCAGCAGGTGGGACATGCCCTCTACTCAGCCTTTGCCATTGGGTCTGAGCAGGAGGGCTACTCACTCAAGATGCTCGGCAAATATAGCGGGGACGCAGGTCAGGTTTCTAACACAGTCATGATTGGTTACTGAACAAAAAATAAATAAATAAATAAATAAATAAATAAATAAATAAATAAAAAATAAATCAATAATATTAGCTCATTTATGGAGATAATGTTGCTTTAAAGCTTACCTGTTCATTAGCAATGCAAGAAACTTCAATATCAAAGCATTTTAGTGTCTTTTTATAAATAAGAACCTGGAACACCATCACTGACTACCCCTGAACCACACAGGTGACTCACTTCGCTACCACGTTGGGCGGCGCTTCAGCACAATAGACATGGACAACGATGCATGGCCTGAGAGGAGCTGTGCCAGGGACCACATGGGGGCCTGGTGGTACCGAGCGTGTGAGACCAGGTGAGGCAGTCAACACTCAGCCTTTACCTCACACCTGCTTCCTTCTCACTCACTCACAGTATCTAACTTCCCTCAGAAGATAGTGATAGACTTAGTAAAAACTGATATTTTAGTCTTTAGGATTGAGTAAGATATACCATCCTTGGATTTCTGTTTATAACATGATCGTGGGAAAAACACTGCGACTAATCCACTCTCCCATCTTTCACTTAAGTACTCTGACCTCTCAGTTGATAGAGGGTTCCCTTTCACATTTAATGCCAAATACAAATAGATTAAAAATGATCCATCAGAGCATTCAGTAGTCCAATAAAAAAGCATAACTTTGTGTTTAAAAATGTACATCAATAAGGCATTCTCTTAGTGTGGAAAGTAAAATCCATATAACTTGACAATATGATGAAGCAAACACAGGATGAAGTAAGATCCATATGACCTTGGCTGGGATGAGAGAAGTATTACCTAGTGTTGATAAATGTATACCTTGGCTTGGGATGAGAGAAGTATTACCTAGTGTTGATAAATGTATACCTATAAATCCCTCTTACTATACTCACTATACTCACTAATACTCACACAATGTCAGTCTATGATGGCAATCACATGATATAAGGGACTATGATAAGGGAAATATTACTGAATATTGAAAAATGTATATCTGTAAGTGTTCTCTTACTATATGGAATAAGACCCACCTGACTTGACTTCAAGATCAGGCAAGCACTGGAAGTAAGAACCAGAGGACATGACTATGATGACAAATACACACCAGTAAATCACTTTCTTACTATACAACGACAAACAGCAACCTGAATGGGCGGTACCTGCACGGCCCAATCCCGCCAGAGCACCAGTACACTGGTCTCTACTGGTATGACTTCCGGGGGCCCCAGTACTCACTCTGGCGGTCACGCATGATGATTCGTCGCGGAGGAAAAGTGGATCACCCCGTCTTCAAGAATTTCACCTTGATTCAGAGCCAGACTGACTCACCAAGGTAAAATTGTGTGTTTTGTGTCAAGTAATGTTATGTTCCATTCACATTTACTCATTGGACAATATTCTGAAACATTTCCATCCCATACCTCCACTACATTCAAAAGGCTCCAGTTGAAGTCATGCAGATTTTTAAGGATGTTTTTATGATTGTAGTAACAGATTAACAAGATTTTTATATTAATATGAGAAATACTTCTGAGAAATCAGCTGATCATCTCTGTGGCCTTTGAAAATAGTGATGGTGAGACAGCAAAGTATTTCTGAATATGGCCTATTAATGTGCACTGAGCATTCCACTGCAATGAACCTCCACTGTTCACTGCACAAAATTTTTTAAAGTATACAAACAGAACACAACAAGGCCTAACATTTGTCTGACAAACTCAGATGTGATTGAGCTTGCATGTGAAATTGTGAATGTGTTTGTTTATCCAACTCTCTCATTTCTTTTCCTCGCTTCTTTTTGGGAGCAGCATCATGAGTAGGCTGGGAGTGTTGTAATGTGTAGAGAAGTAGTAGATAATGATATTTAGGAGACCAACAGACTGACAGGCCAGTTCAGTGTCCAAGTGAAAAATGCAACTAAATAACCGGTTACTTGCTCTAAAAATGACCAACTGTCTTGTTCCTTGTCCATTCCCAAACATTCCAAATCGCTGTTTCTGTGTGTCAATGCCTGGTTCTCTCTCAAGCCTCAGTAACCCATTGCCTGGTTCTCCCTGCCCAGAGAGGAGGAAGAAGCCATCACACCCAAAACCTTCGACCCCAACCGAGACCCTTACGTGACCTTCGACTATCAAGACGACTAAGGAAGGTGATGCAACACCCTCCACGAAGAACTGCCAGGACGGGCCTCTCTAAGTACTACTTGTTAAGCTGTAGCTGTAGTGAAGCTTTGCTAGAACATTTAAGGAATTATCCTCCATAACTCTGATATTAAAGATTGTAAAGTTGTGTATGTGCAGCTCTGATGGCACAACAGAGATGGATATAATTGCTACTTTTTGTGACATTAACACAGAAGTTATATGGCATTATGAGGTACAGCTTTATGAAGTGTGCTGTTGGTCAAAACTCTACCATACACATTTACAGTGTATGTATGGAACAACTGTATCAATCACAATGCACCACGTCCCATGTCAGAGTGGACAGTGTGGGATACAGTAATGCTTAACCATATGTACTCAACAGACAGGCTACCAATGGCTGATACTGTACTGATACTGTCCATGAGAAAATAGCTTGTATTCCATATAAATCAAATTCTTCAATCTGATGAGTTATGCAAGCTGCCACATAATAGGAGAAATGTACTGGTGTGTGTATAGTGTAAAGTGGAAGTTGTCTGTATTTCTTTTTTTTTTTATGTAGGAGGGACACTGGCCAAGGGCAACAAAATCCAATAAATAAATGCTTAGATTTCTCACACTAACTCATCTCTGTGCCAATCTTTCCATTACTGCTGCAAGAAAATTAAGCAGTAAGATGGAAACACACACACACACACACACACACACACACACACACACACACACACACACACACACACACACACACACACACACACACACACACACGCGCGCGCGAGTACTCACCAATCTTGAAGCCTCGTTGCCATGAGAAGTTGACGGTACGTGGCTTGAAGTGGATCTTGTCCCGGTGAATGTTAGACACCTGGCCAATCACCCTCTCGTCCCTCAGCCGCTCATCCAGTTTGGTGTCCATTGTGAAGATCTTCCTCCGCACCCTCTGAATGGGCTTCTCTGGGGGGGGGGGAAATAAAAATTGAATAGAAGAGGGTGGATACACATGACTACTGAAGACAGACATGCATGTGAAAAATAGGGATAAAGAACTGAATAGTGAGTGTGAAGGATGCAAGTGACTACTGAGGGCAGGTATGCAGGTGAGGAATGGAAGTGATTGGTAAGTATTGACACACCAACTGTCATAACTTCCTAGATCTCTGAATAACTAGAGAGTACAGACCTCTATCTGAAGAGAACTATTATGCACAAAAAGCTGGGGGAGGATGTCTGATTGTTGTGAATCATTATAAAACAGCAGAGTTCATGTGAAAAGGAATAATTTTGTATTTTCATATAATCAATAAAGGAGAATGAAAAATTTTTAGTGTCTTTAATAAATATCAAATGGCCATAGTTTTTGTATTCTGAGATACAAATTTATGTCCTCTACCAATATGAATACCAAACAGCTTCTATGAAGTTAGGCGTTCTGAGACGTCTCTGCCAGTTTTTCTCACCCCCCCGAGCTGCTAACTCTGTCCATGTATGGAGTATGCTTCACATGTCTGGGGAGGGGGTTCCACTCATACTGCTCTTCTAGACAGTGTGGAATCAAAAGCTTTTCGTCTTATCAACTCCTCTCCTCTAACTGACTGTCTTCAGTCTCTATTTCATCGCCACAATGTTGCATCTCTAGCTGTCTTCTACCTCTATTTTCATGTTAACTGCTCTTCTGATCCTGCTAACTGCATGCCTCCCCTTCTCCCGCAGCCTCACTTCACAAGACTTTCTTCTTTCTCTCACCCTTATTCTGTCCACCTCTCTAATGTAAGTTAACCAGTATTCTCAATCATTCATCCCCTTCTCTGGTAAACTCTGGAACTCTCTGCCTGCTTCTGTATTTCCACCTTCCTATGACTTTAATTCCTTTAAGAGAAGTTTCAAGACACTTATCCTTCAATTTTTGACTACCACTTTGGACCCTTTTCTGGGACTGGCATCTCAGGGTTTTTTTTTTTTTTTATTGGATTTTTGTTGTCCTTGGCCAGTATCCCTCCTACATAAAAAAAAAAAAAAAGCCCCTTTAATTCCTTCTGCAGCCAAACAACATTAACACAACACAGTTTTGTTTAACAGGTCTAGTTTTACAGTTCATTATATTTGACAACAACTAATATCCAACAAAACATTCATAAGTCTTTAGGCTAACTGCTGAAGTCCACCAAACAAGCATAGAACTCT
Source organism: Scylla paramamosain (assembly GCF_035594125.1). NCBI lineage: Eukaryota > Metazoa > Arthropoda > Malacostraca > Decapoda > Portunidae > Scylla > Scylla paramamosain. Next base: position 1,407,091 of record NC_087158.1, on the reverse strand, counting down.
ACACTGCACCACCAAATGCCACTGGAAGTAAAGTGGCATGTGGTGGCTTGGTGACCATGTTCTGTAACCTACACTCCAGTTTAGAATCACAGTAGTAGTAGTAGTAGTAGTAGTAGTAGTAGTAGTAGTAGTAGTAGTAGTAGTAGTAGTAGTAGTAGTAGTAGTAGCAGCAGTAGTAGTAGTAGTAGTAGTAGTAGCAGTAGTAGTAGCAGTAGTAGTAGTAGTAGTAGTAGTAGTAGTAGTAGTAGTAGTAGTAGTAGTAGTAGTAGTAGTAGTAGTAGTAGTAGTAGTGAGGCATAAATTAAAGCCAAAACAATGGTGATATAACAGGGTTAGGAGATGAGGATGTAAAATGAAGTGTTACCAAGATGGCAACAAATGAACAATTTCCCAGAGGACCATCAAAATCAAAATCATTATTGAACAAAAAAGGTTATTAATAACTCTTGAAATTGAATGCAAAGCAAGGCTGCAAAGCAAAGCAGATTGGCAGCATTAACAAAATAGAAAATATGCTCTTGGCAGTAGAACCACAATAAAATTTCAGTGTGCATGTTGAAGGCCACAGCACACTCCACCAGGCTTACCTCCCACCAGTACCTGTGGCCAGTGTGGATAATCAATCCACCTACAGTCAATCTCAGTCCTGCCAAGCCTGGTGGTGGTGATGGTGGTGGTACAGTCACATGCAGGATCAATATGTCTTAATGTGTGGTTGTAATGTTTGCATGCCTAGGTCTACTTAGGGTTGATGCCTAGTGCCTATTGCTAACACAAAGATTATGCTCACTATAGTATGTCTCTCATTCTTTTAGTAATCAGTACTGTAATCAAATAGCCATGAAGATTCATAAGGCTATAGGGAGCCACCCAAGGCAGGAGCCTTACCTGAGTACTGGCTGGGCGAGTCTGTCACATCCACCAGCTTCTCCACAGTGGGCTGACTTTTGCTTTTCAAGTGCCGCCTGCAATCATCAGTAAAGAACATACTTAAGTCACTCTTGGCAAAGAATTCCACTTAAACTTTGATATTCACTTTCATGTAGCATCTGCTCAGGTGATGTATTAAAATATTTATTATGAAACACTTCAATTTATCTATCTATCTATATACCAGGGCAGCAATCCTTCACAGGATGGCTCAGACAAAGCACCACACACTCATACACACATCATTTACACTCTTAGCCCCATCAGCCCTTGGTGGAAAGGGACAGTCTTGTGGACTACCCTACTACACCCCAAGAGCTTAGACACAGCACAGCTGGTCACATACATCCATAGCAAGGCTGGCCAGCAAGAGTAAATACAAATGAATTTCATCTGCTACTTTACATAAAACTTAACATGATAGCTTGAGTCATCCCTCTTTCACCACATCCCTGTTGGTTCCTTACCTGAGCAGTGGACTGTCTGTTGGGTTGATGACAGGAGAGCAGTCACCCTGGGAGGAGGATGACTGAGTGGACAAGGACCTCTCTGGTGCATGGTGGACGACAGATGACGTTGATGGTGACCTGGGTGATACAATAAGCCACATCAATATGTATCTTACTCACCTAAATAATCTTTTATGCTTGAGATGTACACAAAAAAAACTATCATACAACTCTTGGGACCACTTTGTTTTCTTTGAGATTATACAGGCCTGTATCTAAATCTGATTTATAAATCTTTGCTGATCTCCTTTTCAGTGTTAACCAAAAGAGCCACACAATTAGACCCTGGCCAGCATTACAATCTATCCCTCACTCAGCACAGCACACAGTACCTGAAGTGTCTAGGCAGGACTGGTGTGAGGGGCGTGCACGGCTGTTTGGTCTCTGGTGCAGTGCCGATGATGTAGTCACGGCAGCATTCAATCTCCTTCACCAGTTGCTGAAGTGAAGCTCAGAGTCATAATCTGTACACACCAATCTATTTTTCTATGAAACAGGCCAAGATTCCCCATAAAGGAAGGAAGCACAGGTGAGACATTACATCTTGTCAGTCTGACTGCTTTCTTATGCATACCTAAATCACATTGTTTTTCATCCCTTTCATCTCAAATTCTCTATCAATTTCTCGGATACCTTGCTCCCTCTGGAAGTG
>NC_087158.1:1342500-1402500 GCF_035594125.1 Scylla paramamosain | reverse complement strand
ACTCATTCCCAGTGGAGATCAACAAGGCTAAGAATGTGAAAAATGTGTGTATGAGTGTGTGGTGTTTTGTCTGGGCTATCCAATGTGGGACTCCTGGTCTGGCACATAGATAGATAGATACATAAACATTTGTGCTTCCCACACAAACCTCAAGGCATCACAAATGCAGCCTTCCAAGCCCTGCCACCCACCACAATCCTGGAGAGAGTGATGGTGCAGTCAGCTGTTGGTTCAATCTCAATGACATCCCCCGACCAGAGGCAGGAGGAGGCCAGGTTGTCGCACCGCATGAGCACCAGGTAGCCTCCCAGCTCGTCATCGTCCTGGTCCATGCCGCCCACCCTCATGTCCAGCAGGTTCCAGATGTACTCCCGCTTGTCCTTGATGCGACCTGAGGAATGACAGGTTTTAGAGAGACATTTCCAAAGTGATGGATGGGTTGTTGAATGAATGAATGTAGCTAAGGAAACAGGCACAAATAAATACATTCAGAAAGAGATCTTTTTTTTTTCATGTAAGAGGGTACTCAGGCCTAGGGCATGGAAAGGTCATAAAAAAAGATGTCCACTGAAGGTCACAGAGTAAATGGACAAATAGTTTGACAGATCCACATTTTGAGTGATAAAAACATACATGGTTACATAATAACATAAAAGAACAGCAATACAAGGAAAAGAATTATATACATATAGGAAAGAAGAAATTCTCTCATATCAGACTATGCCAAGGAGTAAGAGAAGAAACAAATGTCATACCCGGCACAAAGATGAAATGGTTGTGACTATGAGGTGCCAACACCCTGACATGACCAGTGAGCTGCAGCCGGGTCAGCACAAGCTCTGGCCCCTCACACAGACTGAACTCAGCAGCCACCTCCAGGTCCTTCCTCAGCATCTTGGCCAGCCCAGCGGCCCGCAGCGACCGCTCCCGAGTCTCTGCCAGCAACACCTGCAGTGCTCGGCAGCGCTGGCGGAGACGCTTCCTGATGGGAGATGGAATTGGCAAAGGTGGAAAAAAGGTAAATTAAACTGAAAAGAGAACTCTGTGACATAAGGCAATGGAAGAGAAAAAAGTGAGAATACAATCTATAATGCTAATTTTGTATGAGGAATGTATGGCAGGAGCAAGATTAACAGAGCATGGAAGAGGATGGTGAGACTTAAGTAAAAACACTGGTTATGATGAAGACATGAGAAGATGGAATACGAAGAATGATATAAAACTACTGTGGCTGATGAAATAAGACAACATACAGAATGAAATGAAAAATTGCAATATACTGCTCATAGAGAGAAAGAACATGGCCAGGGATTAAACTAACATTAAACTAAATTTCTCTCTTTAAGGAACCTGCATTTACACTGTGCTCTTACTGATCCGTTGATTAAATTCCCACATCTGTTAAAAGCCACAGTAACAAATGAACCCTGCATCACCAGTCACATGACCTGCCTGCACCTCACACACCACCAAGATATCCTCACCACCTTCTTCACACACTCACTTCTGAATCTCATCCTGCTCCAAGTCCTCGTCTTCCTCGATGTCGTCCAGGTTGCCGAGGGTGGAATCCTGCATGGCTGCCATCTGGTCATCTATCCCAGTGTCAATGAAGTCGCCGACACTGCACAGCATGTGGCAGGCAATGTTGCTGCAAGACAAGGGGATTCTGAGGTCTGGTTCTGTCGTTGCTTGTTGTACGACTGTGTGAGTGTGCATTTTATTTCATAATGCCACCAATATAGATCACATTTTTTATTTTTTTAATTCATTCCATTCACTTAAAATCTTCATTCTCCTAATAACTTTGGATAATTCTGACTGTACTCTTAGGGGACTGGTATCTTCAGTGGGTCTTTTTTCAACTTTTTTTGTTGTCCTTGACTGAAGGCCACCTTACATAAAAATTAGTTGAATTAATATATAAATAAAAATACTAGAATATCTTTATTAAAAAGCCAATTCAGAGTTTATGAGTTTTCTTCACAAGTACACAAGTCCCTCTCCACACAAGATGTGCAGCACACACAAGCGGTTGCCTCACCAGAAGCGTGTGGCTGCCAGGCTGTCCCCCTCAGTGACGTGGGGACAAGTGGCCTGCACAAATCGCCACTCCTCTTGCAGGAAGTTACGCTGCAGACCTGATGCATGAGGCTCCCGGTGCAGCATACACACAAACTGGTCCAGCCACTCCAGATACACCTGCAGCCACACAAAAATAGTGAGAATAATCCAGAGTAGTGTGTAGCATAGTTCAGTCTGGTCTTATTCCATTCCATTCTTCAACAGGATGGTTCTATAGAGTCAATGGTTCATTTATACTATTAAAAAAACTCCAACTTGGTATAAGCCTGAGTGATGAATACGCAAAACATAAAAACACAGATAGGTAAACACACAAATTCACACCACTCCACAGAAGTTGAGTGTGCCAAGTGTGCCTCACCTCCAGCATCCTCTTAATGTTGGCGTCCAGCTCCTCAATAGCCTGGTTCTGCCTCACCTCCAGGTTCTCCCGCAGCTTGGGGGTGAGGTGAGCAAACAGTGCCTGACACACTCGCAGGTACTTCTGCCTCACCAGCACAGCAAACTTCACTCCCTCCTTGTACTCCCTCATGAGCTGAAAACAAAGCATCACAGTAACAAATGCATAAAAGTGAATGGTGTGATGAAAACTAAGGAAATATGTATGCAAAGCAAATATTTCAATAAAATGTTTACAGATAAAATTGAGGTTGATAACCATGTTTACAGCATATGAATATTTTTTTTGTAAATATTTCTAGGACAAGAGGATGGGATGGAAACATGGAGGGAAGATCATGACACAAAACAAAGTGATTAGCTGTCACCATTACCTCCATCTGTCATCCATCCGTCAAATTTGCATTTCAACACTTTCACTGCAACATGCAACAATTTGCTGCACTAACAGCAAAAAAGAAAAAAGAACAGATTTAGCGATTTCTAGCCACTATAATGTTTGGAGGCAACAGTGGAGGAAAACATGTCAAATAGCAGTGGAAAGTGATGAGCCCATAGTGGGTCTTTTTTTTTTTTTTTTGGCTGTCTTTCTTCCACTTGGCCAATGCCCCTCTTAAAAAAAATAAAAATAAAGTTAGGTCATCAGATAAGAGTTAACAGGGCAGCCCTCACCTCCCTGATGCTGAGCCGTGACGGCTTCTCCGGCATCTGCTCCAGACGCAGCTTGAGACACTCCCGCATCATCTGGAGTGAAACTGAGGACAGGAAGATGAAGAGTGCATAGAAGGATGGCAGCCCCATCTCAGTGAACTTTGCCGTCCATGCTCTGTACCGACTCAGCTCCTGTGACGTCTCAGCCAGAGCTTTGGACATGATGTCAGAATCAGCCTGACAGAAACAGAAAAATACCTGTTGACAGAGACTTCTTGCCAGACAGTAACTCTTCATCTCCAGTACCTAAATCATCACTTCCTTCACAAAGCAGAATATAGAGACATCTTCAAAACAAACAAGAAAATGAAGGTGAAAGCTGGAATATTCATGTACCATGGGATGTGGTGTGGTGGTCCATGAGACTGTCCCTTCCCACCATGGGCAGAGAGGGCTAAGAGAGTGAACAAGTGTGTGGTGCTTTGTCTTTGCCGTTCCATGTAAGAATGTTGGCGTGGTATATAGATAGACAGATGCAGTAACAATGTTTTAAGTACTATTTACATATATATGGCATGAATCTTGGCACAAGCGTTACTGGTCTATGGCACATGGAAGACACCCACGGCTTAAAGCATCTACAGCTTAAATTAACAATAAGCTGAACAATACTGAACATTCAGAGAGAACCTGAGGTGAAGGGAATAAGGTTATCAAATAAGAGATATTTGAGCAGTCCCAGCAATCCCTAACAGCCGTGACCCCGCAGTGATGTACAGCAAGGTGGGAGCACCAACCACTCACCTTCTTCTGCTTCTCATCGTGGTTGAACTCCAGGACACACATGGTGCGGTTCATCACGTCGCGTATCACTTCCGCTACCTTGTCAAACGTCTTCTTCATCCCTTTGTTCCTCAGAAGCTTCTCCACATACTTCCTGCAAGGAAAACAATTGAAAAACTACTCAACTATCCATAGCAACATACTACACCACATTCCAATCCTCAATGCTAAAAACATACATAGACTCACAAACACATCAAGACCCTAACAATGAATAAATCTCACAATACACCAACACAAACATGCATCAGTACCTGTAAGGGTTGGCCTCAATGAAGATATCACTGAGGCAGCGACGGAGCCCCGAGGAGGCCTGGCCCACTGAGTGGCTGGGGGGCATCAGGAAGCCACTGTTGGTGCTGGCTGTGGTGTGGCCTGAGTCAGTGGAGTTGTTGGAGTCTGAGGGATTGGAGCTGGCGTCCGACTTGTCGCTGTCAATGACGAAGCGGACATTGGACATGGACGAGGACTTTGGGACCTGTGTCTCTGTCTCCTGGGGATTCTCCTCGAACTGCTGAGGGAACTGTGTCCCTGAGTCGTGGCTGGATGTTGGGGTCGTGATGTCAACAAAATTGGTGGTCAAGTCTGGCCAAGGGATGAGAGTATTGGTCATGTTCCCAAGAAGCTTCCCGAGGACCTTCACCTTCATCCTGAGCTGCACCGTCGTGTTGTACCACACACACAGCGCCTTGTACCTGTTGATGAAGTTGTGCTGCTTCCACTCAGGATGGTGGAAAGCCAGCTTCTGGGTGGAGGGGAAAAGGGACTCAGCATAGTCAAGCTTTTTCAGCAAAGCAGCAACTTGCATGAGAGCCTTGGTTTGGTTGTCCTTGCAGGGCACACACCAGATTGACAGACACCCCTCACACTCCTCCTCTCCCCCCCCCATCCTGCTGCTGCCTGACCCATCCAGCAGGTCATGGGCAGCCACAGGGATGCCACCAATCTTGAGGTCACCCGTTGTCACCAGCTCATCAACTGTTGTTATCTTTTTATTGGGAAAACTTGTGAAACTTTCCTGGTGCTTCTCTTGTCGGTCTGGATCAAACTTGAAGTTTAGAACTTCCTGGATTATGTCCAAGACCTATAAATGAAAGAACATAACATCAGCACAAATAACATGAAGCACATCAAACAACAAGTATCATCCCAGTAATCAGTAATACTGTATCCAGGAGGATGTCTGTGTTACCTCATTCCTCTGTATGATCAGCTGGAGGTCATAGGTGGTGCAGTCAGTGCCAGCCTGCCATGCCTGCAGCTCCAGCCACAGTATCTCATAGAGCTCCTGCTGGTACAGTGCCTCTTCTTCACTCTGCTGGGAACACAAGGAACACAGGGAGTCAGTTTAAGACATCTGATGAAAAGCAGCAGACTGTTACTGCTACAGGAAACAGGAAGGAGAACAACAGACTGCTACTACTCAGGGAAACAGGGAAACAATGGGGTCAGTTCTGGACATCTGGAGGAAAGCAACATAGCGTTACTGCTGGGGGAAACAGGGGAACATTGGGGCCAGTTCTGGACATCTGATGGAAAGCAACTGACTCTCATTGCTACAGGGATCATGGGAATACAAGGAGTCAGGTTTAGACATCTGACACAGAGGAACTGCCTGCTAGGGAAAACAGCAACAGAAGGAGTGACTTCTCAACACCTGATGGAAAGCAAGATACTCAAACTACAAAGAAATATCACATCTCAAATGCTCACCCAGACTCACTGAGGCACTTGCAGGTTAAAAGTAAAAAGCTGACCTAACAAAGCGAGAGACATAGATAGACATTTTACTGACCACAAATTTGCCAAGTATGTACAGCAGTGGTGTCCGTACCTGGCGGCTGCTGAAGGTGAGGTCCTGGGAGCCAACCTTGACCTGGCCCTGCAGATGCTTGTAGTAGGCGACCCGGTCCTGCGGCAGCTCTGCGGTGGACTGCTTGCGGATCTCTGTCTGCTCTGTCTCATCTTCGTCATTCACCTTGCGGCAAGACACACTCATGTACCGTGTCCTCGACTCCACCTGGAACAGAAATGCAAACGTATTCACTCTGATCATGTTTCCTTCATTACATAAAGAGATAGACAGAGATAGATAGATAGATAGATAGATAGATAGACAGACAGGTAGACATAGATGGATAGATAGATATTTCATTTACCACAAGTTTGCCAATATCATATGAGAAGAACATCAAAATACAATAAAAAACATAAAAGAAATAAATCCATCAGCAAGTACATGAAGGGGAGGGACACATGCTGCCACCACCATAATGACTGCCAATAGTGGGGCTTATTCAGTGCTGTGGTGAAATTATATAAAATGTGTCATCTATACAATTAAAGCAGACAATGATGGAGGGAAAGAGCACCAGCAAAGGAAGGTGACAGCACCGGAGTCCTAAGGAGAAGAGAGGATAGAAGAGTGAATGAAATGTGCAATATTGAATACAAAGGAATACAAAAGAATTCCAAACAGATCCTGAGGTGTTTACTTAGCTGTTTGGGTAACTGTTAGTGGGACAGACAGTGTTTATTTATTTATTTTTTTTTATTTATCTATTTTTATTTTTTTTATATGAAGGAGGGAAACCGGCTAAGGAGAGAGAGAAAAAAAAAAAAACAGCCCACTGAAATGCCAGTTCCCAAATAGGGTCCAAAACAGTAATCAAAAATTGAAGTATAGTATAGATGTATGTAAACTTGAGTGAAGCTGTGGCCATCTGCTTTATTTAAGTTTCAGGAATGACATATCAGAACACTGTACTGTAAGTTCCAAAACAGACTAGATTTCATTAGGGACTGACAACTTAGTGGACTTTTTTTTTCACCCTTCTTGTCGTCCTATGCCAGTGCACCTCTTACATAAAAGGTAAACAAATAAGCACAAAAATAAATGGATAAGTAAAAATAATAGCATAGACAAGATCCACTCCAGCTCATGCCTCCCTAGCACACCTCACCTTGTATGCCGGGGAGAGGGGTGGCATGCTCTCACACCGCTCATCAGACTCCTGGGTGGTGAGGGTGCTCAACACACTCGCCAGGTTCTCGACGGTGGACTTCTTGCGGTTCCTTTCCCGGGAACGCTTCCTGTCCTTGGACCGCTTCCTCTCCCGGATGTGCTGCCGCGTCCTTTCAGGAGCTGCCAGGATACAGGACTGGACTCAAGGTGGGTTCACGGGAATAATTCTATGAAGGGATTGCACTTTCTACCACTGGAGCTCCATAGATCTCATACAATATGCTGAGGTAAACTGGGATGTATAGGTACAGTCCCCTCCACTTCCACATTCATCACTTAGCACTGCCAGTGTGTGAAATGTGAATTGCCTGTTGTGAACTGCCCTGCATGATTCAACTCGTATCTGAGGCACATCCCAGTCAGTATGAGTAAGCAAGAGGGTGATGGAGGGATTGGCAGGATTTGTTTTGGATACAAGGGATTGGCAGCATTTGTTTTGGATACAAGTGGAAGTGGGCAGTTCACAGCAGGTGATTCACACACCGGCAACACTGAGTGATCAATGTGGAGGTAGAGTGGACTGTACTTGTGATTACTTTTGTGCACATCATACAACTACAGAACCATGAGATTCTTTCCATTTCATGTGAAGCAGAAAGAACAGTCATCCTGATGTCTGATCTGCACACATTAGCAAGTCTCAGCTTAGCAAATATCTTCAACAACTGGCTATGCAGCAACACAAGCATGGTAACATTATCACTGGCTGGTGCTCCCACTCACTGGTTGGCCTGTAAACTTCCATCTTGTTTTAAAATGTCCACCAAACTGACTTTGTAATACTACCAAAACCATTACTCATCTCTGACGCACTAGACTGTATGGATACAGACACTATGAAATCTTACAAATACATCAAGGTTGTGGTGGGAATAACAAGTAAGTTTGCCACACATATTGCAACAATACATGAACAAGTAAGCCAACCATAAAGCAAGAACATCACACAATGACTGCATTACTAAGTCTGCATGAACTCAGGTGGCAAACTTACTGGAACAGAGTTTGCAGCACCATGTATGGCAAGTGATTCTAACACTAAGTAAACAACAGCAGACACCAGGGCACCTTACACTTTAGTCCCTCACAACTCTATGCCCATCAGGCCACACAATACACCAACACTGGCTGCACTACACTCAGGAATGCCTATTGCCTCAACAACAGCACCACTACATCAGTGTCTGTGGGTCTGCTTACAGGGAGCACAGTCACTTCAGTAAACAAACAGACATCACTCACAGCTGCACATACTGATTGATCCTCTGTGTATGACTGTAAGGAGACATGAGGGTTTCCATGTTATTTTCCTGTCAATATTTCTCCCCCTGGGCATGGATAGGAAGTGTTTGTCTACCATCTTCAAGGTTAAATATTTCAATGCAACTATCACTTTACTTGCCATCACACACACTATCATCTGTTATGTCTACTATTAAACATCTTCATTTTTTCTAATCATACTTTCATACACTACAAGAAATTATTGGCATCTCAAGTCCCTTATCTTTCATCCCCACAGCACACATCCTGTCAAAGAACAAAACACAAAAAAACAAGACATGATAACCTCCCTTGGAACTGTTGTCAGATAAGAAAAGAAACAGAGATGGCAAAAAAGATAATCAGTGCAATGTCACTTCACACAAGCATTCAGAAGGTCAGTCCTATGAGTCACTGTCATTCCTAAAACAACTACAAGTGTTTACTGATAAAATTTTTCTGTCCCTCCTTCTAATCATCCTTATCTATGCTGCTTCACTTTCTCTGACCATGACAAACATATTCTTTATCTACACCTTGATAATGTGTACTAATCCCAAGCCTCAATCAACATCCTGTAACTGTTTGTGCAATACTCCCCAACTATACTGTTACAATACTACCACTGCTCAAAGAAAATATTCACCTAAATAATGTACTTGCTCAGTTAAAACTAATAAAGAAAACACTATTCACTTACCTAAATAACATACTTTCCCATTTAAAACTAATAAAAAAAATGCCTACACTAGACTGTTTGTCTCCCCATTAATTTCCAATAGAAGTGGTGTTCTCTTCACTACCTACACTTGATATACTCACAAGCTTCAGCAATGCCATGGTCTGTGAACCCTGGGAGGGAGAGGAACCGCTCAGAAGTGTCTCGTCGTTTCAGTGTTGCCTTAGCTGCCTCCTTGGCTTGCAAACTGGTGATGACATACCCAGATTTTAGTAATAAAGTTGGCTATATTTGCAATGAGTTCTCTCTATACCAAGGAAAGTTATTTTTACCACAAACAAGTTCTTGCTGTACCAAGACAAGTTTATTTTATAACTGGCAAGTTCTCTCAATACCAAAACAAGTTTATTTTATCAATGGTAAGTTCTCTCTGTATCAAAACAAAAGATAACTTCCCACTGGCAAGTTCTCTCTATACCAAGACAAGTTTATTTCACCACAGACAGACTCACCAATAGGCATCCCTCTCCTTCTGTCTGCGGAGACGCACGGTCCGAGGTGGTGTCCTCCCATACACCTTCAAGTACTTGGCCAGTTCCTCCTCTTCTTGAGAGAAGGAGTCAAAACTCTCCACCCTCTCCGTTTCTTCTGAGATGATGAGTTCATCACTGTTTGTCCTGTGGGAAGTAAGGCAAAGCATGCTGCAATGCAAATTAAATTTTTTTTTTCTTTCTCTTTTTGGTAAGCTGGCAGAGCTAAGTGTAAATGATGGTATGTGAGTCTATGGTGCTCTGTCTGGGTCATCCCATGCATGACTGCCAGCCTGGTATAGAGATAGATAGACAGTCAAGTAAGGAAAGTGTTTGGCCGTCTCACTGCCATGCACTGTCTTTGTATTCTAACAGAGAACTTTTAATGGTTTATGCAGGTGATGTTGTGACTTAATTTCAACAGTTGGTTATACAATAACAAAGATCAGCTTCAGGTTTCCTTAATATCCTCTGGTAACATAAAAGTGACAAGCCCATCACTGGAGGCCGTAGCTGTAACCATCTTGCAGGGCAGGTTCATGTTGGTGTTAGTCAGCCATTGTCACTAAGTCAGAATTAGGGATAAAATAACTTGGGCTCCTAAATCAAAGCATCCATAGCTAATATATACAATATGACATTTGGCAAACTAAATTATTCATACAACATACATGGATTTGGGATGTTGATATTTGTACAATAAAAAAATACAGCATCACTGAAAACACATCAAATTTCAAGTGCTTTGATAGAAGAATGTTAGCAAGTGATGGATGGTTCTGCCTTCTTCCTGCATGTATTTGCCAACTCCATGTCTCCTTTAACTGCTATGCTCTAGTAAAAATACAAAAAAAAAAAAAAAAAGAGAACAAGGGGCAAATTTTTGCCTTTTGAAAGCTACATAATTATTTAAAAGACTGAGAGAGAAACAGTCTTAATGAAGTGAAAGTGACCATGGGAAAAATTACCTAACAGTGAAAGAATTCCTTTAGAGTCCTTTCCTGCTCTTATTATTTGTCTTCTTCTTCCAGACATTCACACAACACTAAATGTTAACAGGAAGTGGGGGAGAAATGTCCCCCACCCTGGATCCCCAACAGACTTGGGTACCTGTGGGAGTGTGGGGGTTTCAGGTGAATATGAATTTCATATATTTTTTAATAAAACTAAAGACAAAAATGGCAGCAAACTTAGGGACCTGACCAGGGAGGGTGTATGGCCCTGGCCCTGGCAAGGACACTAACCTAGCCTAAGTGTGGGGCTGTGTCCCCTGGAGCTCCCCAACAGTCACTAACCAAGTAGAAGATAACATAAACAAGGGCATAAGTAGGGCACCTCTCCTCACTCAGCTAAGGAAGCACCAGAACCATCATATCAAGTTCCAGCTGGAACCAGAACTGGCTGGAACTTTTAAAAAGTTTCACCCAGAACTTCCGGTCAAAACCGGAACTTGAAAACATATCCAATGCTAAAATGAATAGGAGAGAGAGAGAGAGAGAGAGAGAGAGAGAGAGAGAGAGAGAGAGAGAGAGAGAGAGAGAGAGAGAGAGAGAGAGAGAATTTTATTTTGTTTATCTATCAATTTTCTTTTTCAGTAGAGGCCAAAAGAACTGTTGCCCAGCCTATTAACAGCCCTCCTACCATAGTCAACCTGTACTGGATGCATCAGCAACTGACGTGTCTGGTAAGTGTTGAGCCATTCAGCTCAGCCTGCCTCATAAACTAAAGAATAAATCTTAATTCTTAGCTACTGTAATATTTAGTTCATGTTTATCCAGCAAGTTTTCCAATAAAAGTACTTGCAAGACAACTACACTATAATACTAACCACTAACCCCAAAAATATCAAGATTAGAAATAAATGCAAATAGTTAGAGTTGAGAAGTGGAAGCCTTATGATAACTACTTAGATGTAAAATAAAAGTTCCAGTTCCAGCCGGTTATTTCATGGTAATTCCGACCATAACCGGAACTTGGTAAAATCTGAGGTTCCAGCTGGAAAAAAAGAGGCCAGAACCAAGTTCCAGTGCACCTCTTGACCGCTTCTACGCCACAAAACTATCCAATAACTAGGTACAAAAAAAGTAGAAAGTAATCACTAGAGAAAATAATAAAATAAGCAGCAGTGTGAGGTTCACGAAGCGCCAAGACAGCGGCAGACACACAGACACTCACTTGAGGCTGAAGCCAGAACTCCTTCTCCTGGGCGAGGCGCCGCCGAATCGCTCCTCCTCGATGTCTGAGTCTGACAGGTCAATGGGGAAGTCTATGCCCAGTCTCTCCTTCCAGCCGTCGTCCCCGCTTGACATGGTGTGTGTGGCGCCTCACATGGCAGGCGGCAGGGCACGGCGGGGCAGGGCAAGGCAGGGCAGGTCACACGGGGGACACATACGCAGGGGTCACCCTCGTCATGGGACCTCAAGTTTATCTCCGGCCAGACACAAGTAAACAAACCTCAAGGGACCTTATGTATAAAGAGAAGGTTACTGCTGATACTGCTGCTACTGCTATTAATGTTACTACCATTTCTTTTATACAAATGATGGGATAATGGTAAAATACTGCTCCTGCTAAAAAAGGGTTATGATGATTATAAAAATAAGGACTGTCGCGGTTATGAATTAGTACTACTATTACTAGTAGCTATCTATCTGTCAATTTATCCACATATCACAGAGCAATCCCACTACTGCTACTACTACTACTACTACTACTACTGATGTCTGTCATTTATACATCTACATGCAACAGTTAGAACGTGCTGCATGACCTCCAAAGAAATTGCCAAGACAATATTAATGCGCAATTGCCATCCTTACACTTACTATTAGCGTTTTTCATGGTTAATGTATCATAACTCCATATTATTATTATTATTATTATTAGTAGTAGTAGTAGTAGTAGTAGTAGTAGTAGTAGTATCATTATTATTATTTTGTAAGAGAGTACTCTGGCCTAAAGCAATAAAAAGGTTGTAAAAAAAAAAAAGGCCCATTGAAGGTGCCAGTCCCTTAAGAGAGTCAAAAGTTATTCAAATTTAAAGGATAAGCGTTTTGAAAAGTGCTAGATGAACTTCCATGGTGCTCTCTAGTTGGGCATCACACTGGTGGCAGCGGTGGAATGCTCGGCTGTATCAGCTAAATGATGTCTCTTGTGGTAACCTGCCCTAAGTGGCAAGTGAGTAAGTAGTAAGCCGTAAGTGGGTGCCTGGATGATTTACTGCTAGTTTTGAACTTCCCAGCATATTTTATTTCCTCTCTTAGTATTATCACTATAACAATTTTTTTTTTTCTCAGTTGTGCTACAGGACCCAACATAAGACTGCATTTGATCTGCTGTAGGTGAACCTCCACTATAGATCCTGAAGGCTGCAACTTACAAATTGACAGCTGCTCTCTGTTTATCTCATTCACGATGTCCTACCATGCTTCCTCCCTCCAGAGCCATTTCTTTCTACATCTAAGGCTCTCTTTCAGTTCAGTCTTGAAGTGATATAAGGGTTATAACAATGGGGACGTAAGCAAAATTCTCAGGATCAGTAATCAGCTTGAAAAATACAGGTTCAAGAAAGAGGAAGAAAGTGGTTCTCAAATACAGTGGTTGATCAATGAAATGAACTCAGTGATCAGGTTGTTAGTGCTGACTCATTAGGGAACTTTAAAAGATTAGACAAATTTATGGATGGGGATGATAGATGGAAATAAGTATGTTTGACACAGGAACCACCATGTGTAGGCCTGATGGTTTCTTGCAGCTTCCTTTATTTTCTTGTGTTATGTTCTGTAGCATCTGTCCATCCCATTCACTTGGAAAGTAGTATTGGTGGAAGTGATGTGAGTGAGGAATCTTTAAGGTGGTGATAAAAGAAAAAGTGTACAAATTCAAACTACCTGCAAGGACAACAAAACTGGTTGAATAGCTGCAAAATTGAGTTTATTGTTACAGCATAATATATATATTTTTTCTAATTTGTTTCAGAATATAAAAATAAATGTACAAGTAAGCAATGGTGGGCACTGCATTATAAAAATTTGAATCCATAATCACAACTCCACAAGCTTGGACCTTCCCTCCTCCACCCACACCTCTGTTAAAACTTAGCAATGAACTTTTCTTCAATCACAAATCACAACCCCAGTCCAGTTTTTAAATGTTCAATGCTTGATGCAAAAAAGAAAACAATATAGATGTAGGGAATAAATGATAACCATTATAAATGTTCACTTGTCACAAGCTACACATCACTGCATAAATAATCCCAGGCCATGCCAAAGGAGGTCCTGGCTGCATCTCATAGGGCTTCCGTCTTGAAATATGATGCCTAGTGAAAAAAAAAGTGCAATGTAGCCATCACAATGAACGGACAAGTTCCACACTGAAGGAAGTGAAAATGGATGAGCGATGTAATGGTGTGCCGCAGGGCTTGGACTAAGCAGAGGAGGTGGTGCAATCTGTATGCCCACTTATGTCCCACATGGTGGGACATACAGGAAGTTATACTGCAGCTTGATTATCTAAGCATCAAGCTGCAGCACAGAGGGATAGGAGTCAGTGGATGACAGGGATGGGAGAGGGAAGGGGATGGCTGAGGAAATAAAAGAAGGGAGGGAAAGAGATTAATTATAATAACTAAACAATATAGTTACCAAGGATACAGCGGCAACACTGACCAGAACACGGGTCATTATTATTACTAAACTACTTCCCAATGCAATACCTCATAATTTCATTAGTGTCCACTACAAGCACGACTCAGAACAGAAACACACAGGTCCAAATTAGTGGAAGTTGTTTGTGAGAGTTGCTGGAGCAACACCCACCACTGCACATAAGGAATTAACACTTATTCTCAAGATATCACAGCACAAAGTGACAACTAAGCAAAACATAATACCTCTAACTCATGATCAATGAAGGAGATAACGAGTATATAGCATGTTAAGTATTTCCAATGACACATTTACACCACCCCTGTCTTGAGCTTCATAATATCCCTAAAAGAGAGAGAGAGAGAGAGAGAGAGAGAGAGAGAGAGAGAGAGAGAGAGAGAGAGAGAGAGAGAGAGAGAGAGAGAGAGAGAGAGAGAGAGAGGAGAGGAGAGGAGAGGAGAGGAGAGGAGAGGAGAGGAGAGGAGAGGAGAGGAGAGGAGAGGAGAGGAGAGGAGAGAGGAGAGGAGAGGAGAGGAGAGGAGAGGAGAGGAGAGAGGAGAGGAGAGGAGAGAGAGAGGAAAGGAGAGAGAGAAATAGAGGAGAGGAGAGAGAGAGGTAGAGGAGAGGAGAGAGAGAGAGAGAGAGAGAGAGAGAGAGAGAGAGAGAGAGAGAGAGAGAGAGAGAGAGAGAGAGAGAGAGAGAGAGAGAGAGAGAGAGAGAGAGAGAGAGAGAGAGAGAGAGAGAGAGAGAGAGAGAGAGAGAGAGAGAGAGAGAGAATATGACACCCCACACACACACACGCATGCATGCACGTGCGCGCACACCCACACACACACACACTCACATACACACACACACACACACACACACACACAGATAAATGAAAAGGTAGGATAGTCAAAAAGATATACCTTCACAGAGCATTTACCACAGCCTTTGTGTCTCCAACCTTGCACTGTGGTAGCAGCAAACCACACAAAATAAATAATACTGGCAGGATCATAATGTATGATACAAAAGTGTGAATCTTGTTTGTACTGCACCTTAAAGTAAAACTGACATACCTGATTCAACACTTGGAAAAAAAATACCAGAGAATAAGTATTTACAAACTAACAGTGCACCAATATCATAAATCCTTACTTTTACAAAATCTCAAACCAATTCAATTTGCTTTTTGTGACTCGCACGTGACTCCTCAACACCATCCGTACTCCAGGCCGATCTAGAGATAGACCAAAGGAATATCTGTTAACAACAAAAATTAATTGATAAATAGACAAGTAAAAGAACAAACATAAAAAACTTTAAGAAAAGCAATGACAAGCACGTATAAACTAAATCAACATTACAATTCTACAAAATAAACTGAATGATTTGTACTCCTTTCCTGGTAGTCTACTGTCTTCTCCAACTCATTCGCTTTCAGAACTTGGTTTGCCTTACTCCCTTGTCCATCCATTGTCTCCTGGTAACTCCTCCTCGACCAAGTAATGGTCTGACATACATATTAAAAACAATAATGATCACAGAGTTGTCATTATCTGGCTGTAGTCAATTGGTGCTTGGCTTATAAACTTATTTGGGCTCTCATGGCTATAACTGGAGGGAAGGTCTGGTCACTAGATTCAATGGCAGTTACAAGGAAGACTTTTGGCAAATGCAGGTTGCAGGCTATTTGGTAGCACCCATTCAAACAGTAGATATTCTGGGAACCCATGTGCTTATGCCTGTGCCACTAAAACTTGAACAAATTTCCACCGCATTCACTGGGCTGCTGCAGCTCATAATGATGTAGTTAAATATGAAACTTGTTCAATGGGCTCAAAGAGTTCCATACATCCAATATTCACTATACTGGCATTCATTATATGGATGATCTTACAGAAAATGTACATAAAACCCATGCTTACACAGCTACATATTTACACACACACACACACACACACACATCAATATCATAACCAACAGCTGTGTAAGTAAGCTTGGGTGTGTGTACATCGTCTGTAAGTCCCTGTGGCAGTGATTTGTAAAAGGGAAAGGCATGAGTGTTCAGCTGGCTATCTCATGGGCCAGTGACACATCATTACCAGTCGTGATAGTCAGTAGCATGAGTACTGAACAAAGAGAGAGGAAAGGATCTCCTGTAATCTCTAACCAGAATACCACTGACAGCTGCTAACATCCACTTTGGCCACCTATAGCAGATGTAGATCAGCTGTACACAGTGGTATGAAGTCATCCCCAATATTACCAATATGAGGGGTGGTGGTGGTGGTGGTAGTGATCTTCGGAGTTGTCTTCTTTTTGGATCTCCTTTTGTGCCGTTTTGATGCTGGAGTGGTGGTAGCCTCCTGCCCTGCAGACACTTCCTGGACTGAGCCTCGCAACGATGCCCTGCGTACATTTCTGACAGGCGCCTCGTCATCACTCAGGATCACCACCTCAGGGACTTGCTGCTTCTGGGAGTCTTTACTGGGTGCTAGAAAGCAGGTGTTCATTCATTATTTTTCAATGTACAATCTCTTGGTGGCAATGATGATGACAATGATAAATGTGTGCATGATACCTCACAAATATCTGCAACCCAAAAATGATAATACATTTTTTTAGTTTAGTCACATGATTAGCATAAAAGTGAATTTAATATTAGAAAGAGGTAGCCTTTTGCCATTCTTTATTTATGTACCAGTGGCTGTTTATCAATAATGTAAATGCTAAGAGATTACTACAATGTAACACAAGAGATAACAAAAATGCAAGATTTCATAAGTATTCAACTGTTAACTAATAACTAAAACATCATCACTCATTTTCCTTTCAATAAGGTAGTAATGTATTCCAAAAGTAAAGATAAAGTCACTGAAGGCCACATGGTGTGGAAATGGTCAAAGTGTTCATTTGTACATGTGTGCACACTAGATGAGATAAATCTGTTTATACAGCACATACATGAATGCAGCCACTAGGTGTATGTGTTTTGAAGAGAGAGAGAGAGAGAGAGAGAGAGAGAGAGAGAGAGAGAGAGAGAGAGAGAGAGAGAGAGAGAGAGAGAGAGAGAGAGAGAGAGAGAGAGAGAGAGAGAGAGAGAGAGAGAGAGAGAGAGAGAGAGAGAGAGAGAGTTATAAAGTAAAACAATATGCAAAATGCAGCAAGATAGATTTTTCCCATTTATCTTCCAAGTATCTAATAAATTAATAAAAGTTAGTTTACAAGGAGAATGCTTCTGAAAAGAAAATTAACCTTTGATGAAGAACAGGGCTCTTCAATAATGAAATATTAAGGAATATTTAACACCACAAAAATTACATAGAGACAGTTAATGAGTGTATTGTGGTGACAGCAATACAGTATGAGAGGGTTCATTCCTGTCAGAGTGCACTCCTGCACAGTCTCTCTCTTTCTCTCCTCTTGTAGCTTCATTGGCATTTCACTTTTTGTTGCTACACTGCTATAACTGCTGCTCCAGTCAGCAGAGGGTTATCATGTTCTTTCACAAAGAAGAGGGCAGCAGGATGGAAATGACTGGCAGCAGCCATCTTTGTTAGGGGTAGCTTTCCACAACAATCTACTGAACATGGATCAGCTGTGCATCCTGGAATATTGCTGTGGCCATGGCCATCTACAGCATGGAGCTGTGAACTACTGTACAGCTAACTGAAGATTTCTGAGTAGTCTTTCACACAGCACTCCAGGTGAATCTGTCACTGCAGTGCCAACTGCACAGTGCCACACTGACCAATGCCATAACTGTTCACACTCAGTTGACAGTTATCAAACTGAACTTTTGCTCACAGAGGTTTTGTTCAATTATTGATAAAATCTAATTCCAGATTGTTACGATGGTGATGGGTGACTTGTACCATTTCTAAAGAAAGCATGTCAATACATGTGAAATACATGATCATCACTTCTGATGCAGCACTCACCTGTGGGGATCCATGCAGGGAAGGCTGTGGCAGAAATGTTGCCTAGATGCTCTTGCCTCTCTACAGGTAACTTTCCTTCATCCATTACATTTTCTTTTTTTCCTCTTGCTTCTCTACAGGTAACTTTCCTTCATCCATTACATTTTCTTTTTTTCCATCACTAAAAGAGGTCTTCCTCTTACATTACCACTAAATATTTAAACAGTCTGTCATCATACATTCACATTCTCACACTAGGCTTTTACTATCTCAAGATACTCCATATCCACTTTTATATCTTCAAAATTTAATAAAACCCTCCCTCTTCCATTCCCATCACATAATTCTTTACTCTTATGTATGAAAAGTTACCACGAGGTGAATGTTTAGACAGGTGTTCCAGTGGTCCAGGTGTGCAATGAGACGCCTCAAAACATGTGCAATAATCTCACCTGAGCTTTAGTAAGAAACACAACATTCAAACATCACATGATAACTACCCAAATGACATGAATAACTCTATTAAACTACTGAACTACTAAAGTTATGGCTACTAAACTAGCAATAACATAACATGAGCCCATGATCTTTGAACTGTTCTCAGGCTTTAGTTGAGACTCATAATTAACCTCAAACATTCCTAAGGTTACTTGCATCCAGCAGTGTAGTATATCAATGGTAAGATTTTCTGAGGCTACTTTATCCTAAACTGTCACCTGAAATGACCACCAGCAAAGGAAGGCTTTCACTGATATGATCATTAACTCCACAATTTTTTGATAGCACAAGAAAGTAATTCAACCATATCCTTCTATCTATCTGTTTACCTACTTGGCTGGCAATCTCACATAAGGTGGCCTAGACAAGCACCACACACACACACACACACACACACACACACACACACACACACACACACACACACACACACACACACGATTCATGTCTTTGGTCTCTGGTGGAAAGGGAGTCCCATGGACAACCCTACTATGCCTCATAATAGCTACAAAAATATAAGTAAATAAATAAATAAAATAAGAAGGTATACAAAAAAGCTATCATGCACACTTACTGTGGTTCTATTTCCAGAGAAGATAATTCCTTGACAGCAATAGCAAGGCACATCCACATTAGACATGCTGTGGAGTGTACTTACAGGAGCACACTGAGGTGGATGTGCAATGCTACTGTGAGAGCTGACCACACAAATGAAAAATTAAGAAGCAAGCTTGGAACTGGGGAAATGAGTGAAGCAATGAGAATGGGCAGCCTGCTCTGGCCAGGTCATACAAACAGAAGGAAGGCTGTCATCACCACTATCAGTTGTTGCATCCCCTACATGACAAAGGCCTCCCTCACCTTCTTGTCTCTGTGTTAAGTGCCTACTGATTCTCAACAACAAAACCATAAAACTTCATATCTCATCTCTCTGTATGTTACTGTATGTAAAGCGTATGTACCTCACGTCATTATTCCTCGGCATTTATAAGTGAAATGTTCAATAGTTTTCTATTTGCATGAAAACGTGTAATATGTGTAAGTATCAGTATTCAATGCTATATTAAGCACCGAAGCCGATGCTCACTTGTTAGTAGTGTGGGGTTAACCTGCTAGTCACCTGCGGGCATCACTCACGGCCAAGTCGCGCTCAGACAAAGACGGGCAGGATGGTGACCGAGGTAAATACTTTAATTTTGTAGTAAAAACTGATTGTCATAGTGCCAAGTCAATTGCATGTATTGTTTATGAATATTGTAATATGTTGAAAGTGTTTAATATCAGTGTATAATGTTATTTTGTAAGAAATTGAGACCGAGAACTTGTTCGCAGTTCTTACGGTCATGCCTACCTCATCAATAAACGTGTCAGGGAGAACTGCCTTTCCTCGACCCTACGATGATGGGTGTGATCAGTAAAACAGATCACCTGAGAGCCAATTGATGCCCAGCCGGTGCAGCTACAGTATGAACTCGGCCTACAAGCAAGAAATTGGCTCCATGTGAAACCGTAGCAAGAGTGAGTCACAGGACGAGGGGACGCTAACGTAAGCCTATAGGTTGACCTCCGAGGCCCCAGGGTCAGCTCTACCCTTGACGACAACCACTCCCTTCTACCCACTGTGCCTCGCCACCATTTTGTAGAACCCATGGTCACAGGCAAGAAAGTAAAATATTATGTATGTGCACTGAATTGAGTAGCCTAAGTGAAAATTACCCACAATTAGCTAGTATTAAGAGTGGTAATTTTAATTGCTCTTTCAGTGTCTCAGTATTGACACAATTAAGTTATTAGATATGTCTGATACTGAGGAAATTAATGCCGTAGATGGCCTTAGGGAAGGTGAGGGTGAGCAAGTGGACAGGGATCAAACTTGTATTGAAGAAGTTAGTGTCAGGGAGCGAGTGCTGACCGACAAAGGAAGAGAATATCAAGTCAGTGTAACCAAAGGAAGAGCAGAGTCCTGTAAGCGTAAATGGAGCAGTGTTACCAGCAAAATTAAGAAAGGACTAAAAATTGTAATTAGCCCCTTTGAATTAGAACCCATGTCAAGTGAAGTAATAGAGGCATTTCATCAGTATTATGTGGAATACACGAAACTGGTGGAACTAGAGCCAGAAAAGTCAGAGGAGCTAAATGAAGAGCTGGAACACAATCAACGAGTTCACCATGAAATATTAGGAAGTATAGAATGTAAAAGAAAGGAGTTAAAGAATGACAGAGGATCAATTTGTTCTAGCAAACGGTCTAGGCATTCTAGAGTCTCATCTACTTCATCACGTTCATCAGCAGCACAAAGAAAGCAAGAAGCAGCAGCAAAGGTAGCCAGACTTAAAAAGGAAATGGAATATCATGATAGTTTAGCAGAGGCAGAAGCAATGTTCTCAAAGAAAAAGAAAGAGAGAGATTTAGCAGTTGCTAGTGCAGAACTTAATGCTCTTAGCTTAGTTGAAGAAGAAGTAAAAATGCTTCCAGGTAATGATGAAAGTGTAGAGAAGCAAAGTTATCTTCAACAATACATAGAGTCACAAAATGAAATGAAAGCACAAGCAATTGCAAATCAACAAAGTGACAATGCCATGCCTCACAAATATGTTACATTCCATGACCCACAGAAACCTTCTTCTTGCAATAGAGATAATGAATTGATGACAAATGAAGTACATGGACAAATATTTAGTGAACCTCAGGTAATAAATCTCAACCCTACAGCTCAAAGTCTTGTACCAAGCTCTCGTAGACACACTCATAATGTCAACATGCCTAATAATGTGAATAATGTGAGACAGAATCATCAATCCTTTTCCCATCCTGGGGGAACCTTTACAATCAACATACCTGATCCCAAGTGGAGCCTCCCTCCAATAGAGCCTAACACTTTTGATGGAGAACCCATGGAATTTCCAAGTTGGTTGAAAAACTTTGAAACTTATGTAGAGTCTAAAACTTCTATTGGTAAAGAGAGACTTGCCTACTTAGATAGGTATACAACTGGTGAGGCAAAGGATGCCATTAAAATGTTAATGCACTTTAACTCTGATGCTGACTATGTGCAAGCAAAGAAAGTTCTTAGGGATAGATTTGGAAACAAAAGCATCATAGCTGATGCTTACACAAAAAAGTTAATGAATTGGCTACCAATCTCTCCGCATAATGGTCCAGCATTAACAGCATTCTCAGATTTTTTGAAGTGCTGTTTAGCTGCAACGAAACACACTTCTTATTTGTCATTTCTGAATGACCCAAGAGAGCAGAGAAAGGTGCTAGCAAAACTCCCTGAACATATTGTTCATGACTGGAGAAAGCAAGCGATGATATATCTTGATACTAACAGTAATAACAACACTTCTAGTAGCAATGAAGAGCACCACCCACCCTTTGAAATGTTATGTGAATTTGTCCAGAAAGAAGCAAAGGGAGCAAGCAATCCATTTGTTTCCTGGAATTCAGTAAGTAGGGAAGTAAATGACTGGATCAAAACTCACACAAGGGCAACCAATTGGAAACCAATTGAATCAAACATCATGACAAAGAATAGAGGGAGTAGAACTTTCATGGCTAAAGCAATTGAGGAAAAACCAATGTGGTCATTCCAAAGTAAAGTAAATGTACAAGCCAACAAACAGTATCCCGAG
Organism: Scylla paramamosain; assembly: GCF_035594125.1. Lineage (NCBI taxonomy): Eukaryota > Metazoa > Arthropoda > Malacostraca > Decapoda > Portunidae > Scylla > Scylla paramamosain. The sequence goes on along the minus strand of NC_087158.1, from coordinate 1,380,335 downwards.
GACCAGGAAAGGAAAGGACGATTCTGTCACTACTGTACAAAGGATCATGATTTACATGATTGCAAGGAATTTGCCAAACTTGATGGTAATACTAGGTACAAATTTGCTAAAGAAAAATGGTTATGTACAGGGTGTCTAAAAATGGGTCACAAAGGAAAGGATTGTAGAAGAAGGAAAGTTTGTAAAGTATGTCAGAGATACCATCCCACAGCTCCTCACAATGATGATATGACAAGAACTGAGAGCCAAAAGGTGCCAGCACAAGCAACTCAGCCTAAAGATGATAAACCCACAGTAGTAGCAAATAAGGTCAAAGTTACAGAATCAGTGACACATGACATGCATACCATGATAGTTCCTGTATGGTTACATCATGTTAGTAATGAAGAGAATAAATTTTTAGTGTATGCCCTGCTGGATGAGCAGTCTGATGCTTCATTCATCAAGGAAAGCACTCTGAATAAATTTGGAGTTAGTGGACCATCAGTGTCACTCAATATCCACACAATAAGTGGAAAACAAATCACTGATTCTATCAAAATTCATGGAGGTTATAATGAAGAAGTGGAAATATCAATCCCTTCAGCATATTCAACAGAAAACATTTCAGCTGGACAGAGTCAGATACCAACGCCCGAGACTGCTTGTGACTGGCCCCACTTAAAGGCAATCTCTGACAAACTAATGAAATATGACCCAAACATTGACATAGGACTTCTCATTGGTCTTGATTGTGCAGAAGCCATTATGGCAGAAGAGCAAATAGCAGGTGATAGCAAGAAGCATCCCTATGCTCGTAGGACAGAGCTAGGTTGGGGGATCATTGGTAAAATCTCACCCCATTCAAGTCCATTGGAGGATACAGTGGTAGTCTACAGAACAGTGACACAAGAAGTAGAAATCAATGAAGAAAAGAGGGTTAATTTCTTAGTGTTTCCTACTAAAACCAAAGAGATGATTAATCCTTCTCAAGTGAGAGATATGTTTGAACTTGACTTCAGTGATAGAAAGTCAGCTGACACTCCATTATCATATGAAGATAAAAGGTTTATGAGTAAGATGAAAGAAGGAGTACATCAGCTGAAGGATGGCCATTATGAGCTGCCCCTTCCTCTTAAAGATGATTACGTCAAGCTTCCAAACAACAAACTATTAGCAGAGCAGAGACTCAAGAAGTTAAGAGCTAAACTTGAGAAGGATAATCAACACAAAGGTGATTACAAAGTGTTCATGGATGATATGATTGCAAAAGGTTATGTAGAGGTTTTACCGACAAAAGATTTAGTTAGGAATGATGGTAAGGTCTGGTACATTTCACATCATGGAGTCTATCATCCGAGAAAGCCAAAGAAGTTGAGAGTTGTCTTTGACTGTAGTGCAAACTACAGGAACCAGTCATTAAACAGATCACCTGTTACAAGGCCCAGACCTTACCAACAAACTTATTGGAGTGTTGTGTAGATTTAGGCAAGAAAGCATTCCACTTGTATGTGATATAGAAGCAATGTACCATCAAGTGAAGGTCAACCCAGAACACCGAGACATGTTGAGATTCCTTTGGTGGGAAAATGGTGACCTTAATAATGAGATAGCTGAATACAGGATGACAGCTCACCTGTTTGGAGCTACTTCATCTCCAAGTGTAGCCAACTTTGCTCTTAAGAAAACTGCAGATGACTACGGGTGTGGATCTGATGCAGCCAAGTTTGTAAGAAACAACTTTTATGTTGATGATGGTTTGAAGTCAGTAGCTACAATGGATGAAGCTGTCACTCTTATTCAGCAAAGCAAAGAATTATGTTACAAGGGAGGTTTTAACCTTCATAAGTTCTTGTCAAACAACAAAGATGTATTAGCTGCAATTTCTTCTCATGAGAGAGCAGATGGAATTAAAAGTTTGGATTTTAGTAAGAATGAAGACACACTGCCTATAGAAAGAACTTTGGGAGTTGAGTGGTGCATAGAATCTGACACATTTCAATTTAGAATAAAGCTGAAAGACAAGCCACTCACCAGGAGAGGCATTCTGTCAACAGTGAGCTCTATATATGATCCATTAGGTCTAGTGTCACCTCTCATACTGACTGGAAAGCAAATTTTACAAGAATTATGTAAGAATGCAGTTGAATGGGATAATGAGGTGCCAGATTATGTCAAACCTAAATGGATAAAGTATCTCCTGATCATGATGACCTAGTAAGAAAGGTTAACGTCCTGGTTTCAGACTGTAATCTCGACAACCAGGGAAGACACATAAAGGCAAACAGGACCATCATAGAGAGGCCAATACATAGTCTAGTATTGCTGTTAGAAGGTAATGCATAATAATAGACCAGAGCATCCCCGCCAAGGAGCCAGTGTAACAAAACATATTATGTGCTAATCCTAGTCTTAAGGTACATACTAATGTTAATTTAAGGTAAATTGTTACACAATTTAGGGGAGCCATGTTACTGTATGTAAAGCGTATGTACCTCACGTCATTATTCCTCGGCATTTATAAGTGAAATGTTCAATAGTTTTCTATTTGCATGAAAACGTGTAATATGTGTAAGTATCAGTATTCAATGCTATATTAAGCACCGAAGCCGATGCTCACTTGTTAGTAGTGTGGGGTTAACCTGCTAGTCGCCTGCGGGCATCACTCACGGCCAAGTCGCGCTCAGACAAAGACGGGCAGGATGGTGACCGAGGTAAATACTTTAATTTTGTAGTAAAAACTGATTGTCATAGTGCCAAGTCAATTGCATGTATTGTTTATGAATATTGTAATATGTTGAAAGTGTTTAATATCAGTGTATAATGTTATTTTGTAAGAAATTGAGACCGAGAACTTGTTCGCAGTTCTTACAGTCATGCCTACCTCATCAATAAACGTGTCAGGGAGAACTAACTGCCTTTCCTCGACCCTACGATGATGGGTGTGATCAGTAAAACAGATCACCTGAGAGCCAATTGATGCCCAGCCGGTGCGGCTACACTGTATGTCACTCTTTACCTGTCATGCCTTCTTTTTACCATTCCTAAATTGCCTTGCATTAGTGACACTGTCCATCTACACATTCATTGCATCACAAATCCTCCTCACATCTTTTTCATATTATTTCAGTCAAAATGTCTTCAACTTGGAAGTGTCCTCTAATACATGCTAAGGGTACCCTTATCTCTCCTCCAGTGTGTGAAACATTACTTGCCATTCCTCTTTGGGAATTTGCATTTCTGGGCTTCTATAAAAATGCAAGTGTCAGATTGGTATGTTAATACTAATGCATTGCACTAATTATAAATCCATACCACTGCCATTCTCATTTTCTAAAAAAAAAGTAATAATGAACTATATAAGACAGATAATCCTACACAGGGTGGCCCATACAAGGTACTACACACACACACACACTATTCACACTCTTATCCAATTGACCCCAATGAAAAGGGATGGTCTCATGGCTGACTACTGCACCTCAGGAGCCCAAGCACAAAATAGCTGGCCACACATTCACAGCAAGGCCCAATAACATACACTGATTTATCCCTACTCCTTCATACTGAGACTGTTCCCTATCCAGCACATACCCCACTCCTGAAACCACAGCAGATGCAGTATAATAAATAAATAAATAAATAAATAAATAAAAAAATAAATAAATAAATAGATTCTTCTTAACTTTTCATGGTTTAGTCTAAGGTCAACTATCAAATCGATAGAATGTAACAATTAGCCATTACCTTCACTAATGAACTCCAGCACAGTCACAGTTCTTCATTCTCCCTACAAATGAGAATCTTCACTGAGTATTAAAGTATTAAAGCACCTGCCGAAACGATAATTACTCCCAGTGAGGTCTAAAGCACTGTTCAGGGGGTGCTGTGAACTTATCATTAAACCCAGCTGTGACCTCACTGAACGTTTCCCTTTGTGTCTCACAACACAAGGGGGCAGTCACAGCCTGCCCTCTAAAGACAACTCTCTACTTCCACACAAAACTACAAGCACCTAATAACACACACACCCTTCACTCAAAAATTTTAAAATCATGACGACTCCTACACCAGCCTCGGAGTCCCCATCTGGGAAGGGGACCATAAATGTCCCCAGGTCGGACTTCTGCAACATTCGCGGTCTAAGATCTAAATTTCAATCTGTAGAACACCACCTCTCCTCTTCTAAACCTCATCTTCTTTTCCTCACTGAAACTCAGGTGTCTGAGGCAACTGACAGTAGCCCCTTTTCTGTTCCCTCCTACTTTCTCTATCCTCATTTTCGATCCAAACCTGGATGCTGCGTTTATGTGCGCAATGACTTAACCTGCTCTCGTGCCCATGCTCTTGAATCTTCTGAGTTTTCCACCATCTGGCTACGACTACAGAGTCATTCTCATACTAAATTTATCTGTGCTGTATACCTCTCTCCTAACTCCTCTGACTATAACAAATTCTTTGACTACTTAACTTCCAAAGTGGAGCACATTCTGACCCTCTTTCCTTTTGCAGAGATCTCCATTCTTGGAGACTTCAATGTTCACCACCAGTTTTGGCTTTCCTCTCCCTTCACTGACCATCCTGGTGAACTAGCCTACAACTTTGCTATCCTCCATGACCTAGAGCAATTGGTGCAACACCCTACTCGTATTCCTGACCGTCTTGGAGATACGCCCAACATTCTTGACCTTTTCCTGACCTCTAATCCTTCTGCTTATGCTGTCACCCTTTCTTCTCCGTTGGGCTCCTCCGATCACAATCTCATATCTTTATCTTGTCCTATCACTCCAATCCCTCCTCAGGATCCCCCTAAGCGAAGGTGCCTCTGGCGTTTTGCCTCTGCTAGTTGGGGAGACCTGAGGAGGTATTTTGCTGATTTTCCTTGGAATGACTACTGCTTCCATGTCAGAGACCCATCTTTGTGTGCTGAGCGCATAACAGAGGTGATAGTGTCTGGCATGGAGGCGTACATTCCTCACTCTTTTTCTCGTCCTAAACCTTCTAAACCTTGGTTTAACACAGCTTGTTCTCGTGCTATACATGATAGAGAGGTGGCCCACAAAAGGTACTTAAGCCTTCCATCACCAGAATCTCATGCACTTTATATTTCTGCCCGGAACCAAACCAAGTCTGTTCTCCAACTAGCCAAAAACTCCTTCATTAACAGAAAATGTCAAAAACTTTCAAGATCTAACTCCCCTCGTGATTTCTGGCATCTAGCCAAAAATATCTCCAATAACTTTGCTTCTTCTTCTTTCCCTCCTCTACTTCAACCAGATGGCACCACTGCTATCACATCTATTTCTAAAGCTGAACTCTTTGCTCAAACCTTTGCTAAAAACTCTACCTTGGATGATTCTGGGCTTGTTCCTCCCTCTCCTCCATCCTCTGACTACTTCATGCCACATATTAAAATTCTTCACAATGATGTTTTCCATGCCCTCGCTGGCCTAAACCCTCGGAAGGCTTATGGACCTGATGGGGTCCCTCCTATTGTTCTCCGAAACTGTGCCTCCGTGCTTGCACCTTGCCTAGTCAAACTCTTTCAGCTCTGTCTGTCAACATCTATCTTTCCTTCTTGCTGGAAGTTTGCCTACATTCAACCTGTTCCTAAAAAGGGTGACCACTCTAATCCCTCAAACTACTGTCCTATTGCTTTAATTTCCTGCTTATCTAAAGTTTTTGAATCTATCCTCAACAGGAAGATTCTTAAACATCTATCACTTCACAACCTTCTATCTGATCGCCAGTATGGGTTCCGTCAAGGCCGCTCTACTGGTGATCTTCTGGCTTTCCTTACTGAGTCTTGGTCATCCTCTTTTAGAGACTTTGGTGAAACTTTTGCTGTTGCCTTGGACATATCAAAAGCCTATGATAGAGTCTGGCACAAAGCTTTGATTTTCAAACTACCCTCCTACGGTTTCTATCCTTCTCTCTGTAACTTCATCTCAAGTTTCCTTTCTGAACGTTCTATTGCTGCTGTGGTAGACGGTCAGTGTTCTTCTCCTAAATCTATTAACAGTGGTGTTCCTCAGGGTTCTGTCCTGTCACCCACTCTCTTCTTATAATTCATTAATGATCTTCTAAACCAAACTTCTTGTCCTATCCACTCCTATGCTGATGATACCACCCTACACTTTTCCACGTCTTTTCATAGACGTCCAACTCTTCAGGAGGTAAACATATCACGCAGGGAAGCCACAGAACGCCTGACTTCTGATCTTTCTAAAATTTCTGATTGGGGCAGAGCAAACTTGGTATTGTTCAATGCCTCAAAAACTCAATTCCTCCATCTATCAACTCGACACAACCTTCCAGACAACTATCCCCTCTTCTTCAATGACACTCAACTGTCCCCCTCTTCTACACTGAACATCCTTGGTCTGTCCTTTACTTATAATCTGAACTGGAAACTTCACATCTCATCTCTAGCTAAAACAGCTTCTATGAAGTTAGGTGTTCTGAGACGTCTCCGCCAGTTTTTCTCACTCCCCCAGCTGCTAACTCTGTACAAGGGCCTTATCCGTCCATGAATGGAGTATGCTTCACATGTCTGGGGGGTTCCACTCATACTGCTCTTCTAGACAGGGTGGAAGCAAAAGTTTTTCATCTCATCAACTCCTCTCCTCTAACTGACTGTCTTCAGCCCCTCTCTCACCGCCGCAATGTTGCATATCTAGCTGTCTTCTACCGCTATTTTCATGCCAACTGCTCTTCTGATCTTGCTAACTGCATGCCTCCCCTCCTTCCGCGGCCTCGTTGCACAAGACTTTCTTCTTTCTCTCACCCCTATTCTGTCCACCTCTCTAATGCAAGAGTTAACCAGTATTCTCAATCATTCATCCCTTTCTCTGGTAAACTCTGGAACTCCCTGCCTGCTTCTGTATTTCCACCTTCCTATGACTTGAATTCCTTCAAGAGGGAGGTTTCAAGACACTTATCCACCAATTTTTGACCACTGCTTTGACCCTTTTATGGGACTGGCATTTCAGTGGGCATTTTTTTTATTAGATTTTTGTTGCCCTTGGCCAGTATCCTTCCTACATAAAAAAAAAAAAAAAAAAAAAAAAAAAAAAAAATCCCAAGAACTACAAAGTTAGCCATGCATTTTTACTTACCTTTTCTTCCTTCGAAGTAGTACTTGGCATTTCATTTGTGTAATAGGCAAATAAATAAATGTACAAATGAATACACTAAAACCGAAAAGTTAGGAAGCTTGATATTTTTTACCATGACCGGTACCAGTCCGTTCTTCCGGCAACTCTTCTTCCAACAGAGACTCGTCCTCACTGAACAGGTCAATGGTGATGTGAGCCTCCTCACCATCAGTGCCCAGTTCCTTGTGCGTGGTAGGGGGAGGCTCCATTCTACTGGTGTAGTCAGGCTCCTCCTCATTAGCAGACTGATCCAGAGTATCATCCAGGGTCAGGATGCTCTGATCCACATCTTTGGGTTGGAAAGGTGCACAGCTTCCATCAATTTGCAGCAATATTTTGTCAGTGGATATATTCTGCTCAAGAATGTTTTTGAAGTGCCTAGAAAAGAAACAGATTATTAACAGGAGAATCTCCTCATTCCATGTAAAAAACTGCAGATTTTGAAGATGGATAATGATGTAAACTCAAAAAAGAAGAAAACTGGGTATTATCTCTCCTGATAAAATACAACATGTAACAGACTGGCTATGATGACAAAATGACAGGCAAGTGTAGACTCAATTCTACAGGTTAAACTTCACTGAATATTACAACTAGATTCTGAAAAGCTCTGAAATTTGTAGCTTTTCAAGGTATGACATGATCTAAATTTGCTGCTTTTTCAAGGCCTGGCATGATCTAAATTTGCAGCTTTTCAAGGCCTGACATGATCTAAATTCCAAAACACTTCCAACAAAAAGCCCACTTCACTGTAGTGCTCAACTGTAGTTATGACACTTCTGGCTTCCATAAATCAATAATCAATATGAGGTAATAGGTAAATAAATAAATAAATAAATAAATAAATAAATAAATAGATAAATAAATAAATTGATTAATTAATTAATGATAATAATAATAATATCTCTATTTATATACCAGGCCAGCAATCCCACATGGGGTGACCCAGACAAGGCACCACACATTCACATGCTCATCTTTCACACTCTTAGCCCCTTCAGCCCCTGACAGAAAGGGACAGCTTTGTGACCCACTACACTGCACCCCAAAATAATAATAGTAATAACAAAATATAATAATAATAATAATAATAATAATAATAATAATAATAATAATAATAATAATAATAATAATAACAACAACAACAATAATAATAATCAAATTCTTGGCCATACAATTGAAGAGATAGCATTTTGTGAGATAAAGGTAAAGATTCAACAGCAAAGAGAACCAGTCTACCACTGCCCACTGTGCCAGCATTCCTGACTCACATGTCTATCTGGAGGTTCTTGTACTCAATCACTTCTGAACAGATGGGGCATCTCCAGGTGGGCTTCTTTTCATTCATCTTCAGGTAGTAGGCAGCATCAAAGCACTGGAGGTGTTGGCACGTGGAGGCTCGACAGGGAAGTTTCATTCTGGTCTTGCTGACAGGACACATCAATGAAAACTGTAGTGATGTCAAGGTGATGTCAGCTTCATTGACAGTGTCCTCTTCTAGCTTCTCTTTAACTGAATATGAGAGGATAAAATCATAGAATGGTATAAACAGAGGGGAAAAAAATTATTGTAGTAAAGGAGACAAGCTCATAGTAGCAGTAGATGTGTAACCTTCACCTGTCTCCAGCTTAGTAGGCAAAGAAACATACAAAATTCACTTAACAAATTATCATAGAGAGTGATTGAAGAAGGCAGCATGTGGCTGCATATGCAATCAAATCTTGAGTCATTAGTACTAAGGAAAAAAGCATCCAAAAGTATCAAGAATCTCACTTCTAGCCACTGTAGCAGCCGGATCAATGGGGTTCTCTTTGAGAAGCTTCTCCAGCAGCTCCTCATGGGTCAGCCTCCTCGTGACGTGGACAAACATCACAATGGGAATACAACTCTTCACCTGTATGTGCATCAAAACTCAAATTGTGACTGGTTTCCCACAATCATTCAACCACAGCTGAATTGAGCAAGCTGCATGACCCTCACTGACTTACAAAACCTAATACTGACTGACTATTACATGCAGGTTGTGACATCCATAACCATTTATTTTCAGTCTTGCACCAATTTCTACTTAAGCTGTTTCTATCAAACCATGCATGAAAATATCAAACAACCATACAGACATCACACATTTCCACCTCACTTCTGTTCCTGCAGTAAAACTTTCCTTGACCCTCCCTGCACCACCACACAAACACTTGCCTCCCCACAGAAAGCCTTAGCTTAACAACTGTCCTACACTGACCTTCCTTATACCTGATATGTATTTACTTTGCTATTCTTTTCAACTTGAACTACACGCGATTTTTGTTTCTTTTTATCGTTTTAACATTACTGGTATTTTTTATTTGTTGCAACACAAAAATTTTTTGATCACTTCACTTCCTGAATTCCAACCTGAGATCACAACTATTTCTGGCAAAATTATTACTGACACCAGGAACAATGGGCCTCTCAATGGGATGTTTTCAACTACCTATCATAACTGTAGGCTCATGCAATTTGCTCAGTTTGTATCTGGTTAAATAAAATATGGATTTTTTTTTATATATAACAGCAGATGCTATGCAATATGTTACCATTTAGCAAATTCTTAATAATTCACAGTATAAATAGTGCAGCATTGTATCAGTAACATGCAGTAAGACCTCCCAAAAGCTGGTAAGATCCAACTTACGTCTCAGGAGAAACTGAATCAGAGACGTCTGGAGTTTCAATGCAGTGCGGCCTATTGATACCAGGTGACCTAAGCTGATGTACAGCATGCATCTACATTCACCAAATTTTCCCAATCTATTACTAGCCAGTTGTTTAGAGTGAGGCATCACCGCACACCAGTGCACGGTGCACTAATTGGTTGGATTTGATTTGTGGGTTTATCAAGGACTGTCAGTATTTTCCATTAATAGTTTTGCAGAAGTGAATTCATACAGCTCCACACAATGAGCACAAAGTAAACACATTATGCAAGATATAAAGTCAACATCAACCGTCAACACTTGCAGAGTAATCTCTCTCTGAAATATTCTGGAAATTATGTAAGAAATTTGTTCAACTACATTTCTTGTAAGATACTTGTAAAAATGGAAAATGCTGTTAACTAATACCAAATAATTCAGCAGTCAACACCTTTAATTATAAAAGCATACGAGATATCAACTTACCTTTAGTTATGAAATTTTTTCAATGACAAATTCAACAATAATTGAAACCATAATCATAAAGGAAACAAAACTCAAGCTCGGTCACACCCCACAACTCACTTTTATGATATTCTTATTTCTCTGAAAATCACACTTGCTTGTGATTTCTATGGGTTCAGCTGGCTGCTTGGGAACTATATTCCACCCCTGATGTAAACAAAAGATAATTACTAACATAAATCAAATAAATATAATCAAGTTAAACATAAACTTAAAATAATAAAAACTAAAAGATAAAAATAAACATACTTAACATAATCATAACTGAAGGAAGATTGAAATAAATATGAAAATGGTGTAGGTTGAGTCAAAGAGGCCAGGTGGTGGAAGAGGCAGTGCTTGTGGCTCACTAGTGGCCTCCTGGACTAGAGGCTCAGGCCAGGTGGACACACCTTCACAATGCTACCTTTGTTCACCCGCCAGTGATTGGGTAAAGGGCGTACAGTAATCCCTTGCCATACTGTGGTTCACCTGTTGTGCCCTCAGTACATTGCAGATTCTTCTAACTAATATATGTAAATTTATATCATGGATTCCTCAGTATATCACAGGTTTCTGTGGCCAATAAGCATTTATATTTTCTTTAGATTTAAATTATTTCTGTAGTAAAATGAGCATTTTCTAGCCTAAAAATTAATAAATTAACAAATAAAAATAAAAATACAGTAAACTAACATATTGCATAACACATTAATTAAAATATATTAAAAGAAGACATGTAGTGTTCTGTAGATGAGTAAACAACGAATCATACATATTGTATGGAAAACAAAACTCAGGAGGCATGGGGCGTGGCCCACCTTGTGTTGTGCAGTGTTGTTTTACATTTGTGTGCAAAATTGTGAATTTATTTCAAGCCCTACGATGTCACCCAAATGTTCTGCACCTTCTAAGGCTTCTGGCAGCAAAACCAAGTGCCAGAGGAAGATACTTACTACAGCACAGAAAGTGAGACTCCTCAACATGCTTAAGGGAGAAGGTATGTGGATGTAGGCCGCAATTATGGCATCAATGAATCTACCATTCATTACATCAAGAAGGATGAAAAATACAAGTGCGAGAAGAGTTTATAAAAGCTTAAATATATAAAAATTATAAAATAAATATACTGTTTCTACTCTGCGGATTTTAACCTATGGTGGCCGGGGGGAAGGGGGGCTTGGAACATAACACCCGCAATAGTCAAGGGATTACTGTATGTCAATAAGTGAGGACCTTGCAACCTGACATGAGTGCAGAGCCACCAATACTGCCATCGTGTATGTGTGTGTGTGTGTGTGTGTGTGTGTGTGTGTGTGTGTACTCAATGCTACTTATAATTGTTAGAGATGCTGGCCTGTTATATATTTGGACATATTAACATCACCACAATAATATCACAATCAAGACAACAAACAACTCATGAAAACTCACAGGAAGGAGACACGGGCTTCCATTTATTTCGATTTGAAGATCTCTAGGAAAGTGATCCTTCTGCTCTATTCCCTTCACAAAATTACAAAATCTAATCTGAACCTGCAAAATAAAACTGATTTTAGAAATTGATGTGCAATAAAATTAGTAAGACTGTTGCTGATTGCACTGTTCCTCACTGTCGGAATACATAGAAGACAAACACTAATTAACACCTTAATTCGTGCATCAAAGTGAAATATATTAATGAAAATTAATATATTTCACTGACACTTCAGTCCTCTCTGGACTAACCACCCTGCAGAAGACAGTCATGGCAACAATGTAAGGAAATCTGGATTATTATGGATTAGAGAATTCAAACCCTTTAAAGTATGTATGAAGGCCATTCAAGGATCTTTATATCCAAGAGTGTGTGGTCAACCTGTCCATCTTACACTTTCACAGCAAATTTTTATAATACAAATATTCAAAATATCAAAATGCCAGCATGAAACTAAAGGTTCACAATCTCTAATCCAAAAATCTTGGGATCAGACACTTCAGATTTCAAAAGATTTCTAGTGTAGATTTTATTGTTTTTACATAAAACATTACTGGGGAACAGGTGGATCAGTGGTAGAGTGCTCGGCTCGTGGCTGCATGGCACGGGTCTGTGCCTTGATCCCGGCAGTTACTTGGTGAGGAAGGCAACACTCTCTGTGTGGTCTTAAGTGGCCTGGATCAAGGATTCATGAACCCCCAGAATAAAAAATAAACATCTCCACTGTGCCTGACAGTTATTGTGTGTCAATGGTTCAGAAACTGAGCATAGCATCTTCAGAGCATGTGAGTTACCATTGGTGACATTTGCCACTCCTTGATGCCTCCCATGTCTGTAGCTTGATCATCAAAGCTTTTGGTCTGTGGGGAAGCTTTCATGTTTACACTTCATCTTTTTTTCTTTTCTTTTTCTTTTTTTTTAATGAAACCTTCCCACAACTTTGTGGAATTTTCTATTTGTGATGTGTCATGCCACCATTCAAAAAACTTTCAGATTTGGGAGGTTTTCCAATTTCAAATTTCAGATAGAGGATTCTCAACCTGTATCTTACTTCAAGGAGTTGAGGGTCAAAATGTGCTCTGGCTATAACCCTGCTCAGACACAACACATTTGCCGTGACCATTATAGTCTCTCTCTCTCTCTCTCTCTCTTTGTGCATTTGAAAACTTTACTATTGCATAATAGTAATTAATTTGTTATGAACTTGGAAATTTGAAGTCAGCTATGCCAGGACTTGATGAGATAATAGGGAAAGATTTACTTACATGATAAGAACTAGTTGCAGGAATGCCTCTGAAGTACTCCAGCAATGAATTCTCCACACCAAAAGTGCAAGAGGTCCAGAAAGTTTCTGAAATAAAAGAGTTGCTAACAAAACTCTTCCAACTCTGTCTATATCTACCTTTCCTTCTTGCTGGAAGTTTGTCTACATTCAGCCTGTTCCTAAAACAGGTGACCATTCTAATCCCTCAAACTACTGTCCTATTACTTTAATTTCCTACCTATCTAAAGTTTCTTAATCTATCCTCAACAAGATTCTTATACATCTATCACTTCACAATCTTCTATCTGATCGCCAGTATGGACTCCATCAAGGCCACTCTACTGGTGATCTTCTGGCTTTCCTTACTGAGTCTTGCTCATCCTCTTTTAGAGATTTTGTGTAACTTTTGCTGTTGCCTTAGACATATCAATAGAGTCTGGTTTGTTTTCCAAACTACCCTCCTATGGCTTCTATCCTTCTCTCTGTAACTTCATCTTGTTTCCTTTCTGACCATTCTATTGCTGCTGTAGTAGACAGTCACTGTTCTCCTAAATCTATTAACAGTGGTGTTCCTCAGGGTTCTATCCTGTCACCCACTCTCACTGATCTAAATCAAACTTCTCATCCTATCCACTCTTACACTGATGATACCACCCTACACTTTTCCACATCTTTTCACAGACATCCAACCCTTTAGAAAGTAAATAGTTCATGCAGGGAAGCCACAGAATGCCTGACTTCTGATCTCTCTAAAATTTCTGACTGGGCCAGAGCAAACTCGGTATTGTTCAATGCCTTAAAAACTAAATTACTCCATCTATCAACTCGACACAACCTTCCAGATAACTATCCCCTATTCAATGACATTCAACTGCTCCCCCTCTTCTACACCAAACATCCTTAGTCTATCATTTACTTATAATCTAAACTGGAAACTTCACATCTCATCTCTAGCTAAAACAGCTTCTATGATGTTAGGCACTCTGAGTCATCTCTGCCAGTTTTTTTCATCCCTTCAGCTGCTAACTCTGTACAGGGGCCTTATCCACCCAAGTATGGAATATGTTTCACATACCACTATTTTAGACAGGGTGGAATCAAAAGCTTTTTTGCCTTATCAACTCCTCTCCTCTAACTGACTGTTTTCAGCCTATTTTTCATCACCACAATGTTGCATCTCTTCCTATCTCCTACCACTATTTCCACGCTACGTGCTCTTCTGATCTTACTAACTGTATGCCTCCTGTGGCCTCGCTGCACAAGACTCTTCTTCCTCTCATCCCTATTCTGTCCACCTCTCTAATGCAAGAGTTAACCAGCACTCTCAATCATCCATCCCTTTTTCTGATAAACTCTGGGACTCCCTACCTGCTTCTGCATTTCTTTCTTCCTTTGACTTGAACTCTTTCAAGGAGGAGGTTTCAAAACACTTATCCTCTGTTTTTTATCATTCTATCTGACTTCTCTATAGGAACTGGCATTAAGTGGACATTTAGTTTTATTAAAATTTTTTGTTGCCCTTGGCCTGTGGTCCTCTTACATAAAAAAAAAAGGTCGAGGGAAAGGAATATGCACAAAATATGACATCCTGAATCTCAATATTCCACTTGCAGCTGTCCAATGTAACACAAAGCTTAAAGCAATCCATGTTGCTTAAAAGGGGCAGATATATATATATATATATATATATATATATATATATATATATATATATATATATATATATATATATATATATATATATATATATATATATATATAACCTGATGGATCAGAGGTCTGTTGATGAATCACTGTTATGCGACCTATGATGGTCAAGCAAAATGATTATTCCAACAAGGTTTTGGCATCTGGGGAGCCAATAAACAGGTGGTGTGCCACCACAATGGAATACATGAGCTGAAGCTGCTGTAAAGGCTACAGCTCAAATCTACATCTACATCTACAGGAAGCTTACCATGGGGAAGTATCTTGATTTTTATTGGGGTTGCAAGGATCTCAAAGAACGGGAGTTGCGTCATCGTGATGTGAATCAAGTCCACATCCCCCTGGCACTGCTGCTGCTGCTGCTGATGTGCCTGAAGTGGCCTCGTGCCCCACTGCTGCTGCTGCTGCTGTACCTGGGGCAGCCTCGTGCCCCACTGCTGCTGTGTCTGGGGTGGCCTCGTGCCCCACTGCTGCAGTGTCTGGAATGGCCTGGCCCCAATGTGCACGGGTATGGGGTTCTGCCACGTGTGCTGCTGAGTGTCACTGTTCTGGAGACTGTTGTTTTGCTGGTAATTTCCTTGGAATCTACAACCAGATGAACTTTGGGGAGGCCCATGATTTGGTATTCTCACTGGGATATTGACATAAGATGAGGCCAACTGAAGTCTGTCTACAAGTGGCACCGAATAGTTAGTGCTGCTGTATCCTGGATGGGTTCTGCCATAGTCAGAGTGACTCGTGTCGTAGGTGTGGCAGCTGTGCCCGGGGCTGTAGTAGCGGTGGCGGCGGTGGGGACTCCTGATGTACCCACGATGGCGGTGCGGACTCCTGCTGTGCCCATGACGGTAGTGAGGACTCCTGCTGTGACTGCGCGACCTGCGGCGGCCCATACTCTGCAAGAAGGTAAGCTATGAAAGGCATTTAACCTTACTCAACAGATGGCAAGAGAAAAGTACATGGTTCTGCTCAGACTATATAGTATTTTAATTTAATGTACAGGAAGATCCCAATGATATAAGCAATGAGATAAAGACACACTTCTTCCACTCATTGAGAAACACATCCACCGTGGGTCTGTGACAGTGAACGATCAGTGTGAAGCATGCAAGAAACCTACAGAACTCAGGTACACCCACTACACTGTTAATCATACACAAAACACCCAGGTATACAGAGCAACTTTCTATAACAATGCCTGGCCTGGTATTCATTCGACAAGGCATACAAAGAAGAAACTCTTCTCCACCAATTCTTCATACAGGCCACACACATTACTGTCCCAGCTCAGGGCACCCAATGTCCACCTCCCTCTTGAAGGAATTCAAGGCCCTTTTACAGAGTTAGCAGCTCGGGGGGGGAGGGGGGGAGAAAAACTGGCGGAGACGTCTCAGAACGCCTAACTTCATAGAAGCTATTTTAGCTAGAGATGAGATGTGAAGTTTCCAGTTCAGATTATAAGTAAAGGACAGACCGAGGATGTTCAGTGTAGAAGAGGGAGACAGTTGAGTGTCACTGAAGAAGAGGGGATAGTTGTCTGGACGGTTGTGTTGAGTTGATAGATGGAGGATTTGAGTTTTTGAGGCATTGAACAATACCAAGTTTGCTCTGCCCCAATCAGAAATTTTAGAAAGATCAGAAGTCAAGCATTATGTGGCTTCCCTGCGTGAAATGTTTACTTCTTGAAGGGAAGGGTTAAGTTAGCTTTGGTTAGGTGGTGGTGGGTGACAACCAGCTAGCAGCCACATGGGAGCAGCAGCCAGCACTCTTGGGGAACACTGCCAGCAAGTTACTGCTGTGTTACTTATTTGAGAAAATAAAACTCTTTACTTCTGATAGATTTCAGTATGTTTTGTGTTAATCTGCTTTTCATTTTTATCCTAAATCATTAGTTTCTGAGAGGGTGGGGGGGGTCAGGGAGGTTGGGACAAAAAATAAAAACTAATGATTTACACAAGAAAAGTACATATGTTAATTCACAACTGCCCACCCCCTCAAAAAAAAAAAAAAAATCGTCCACAACAGAAAGACTGGTGAAAGAGTGCAATTTTACCAATATCATTTTGTGGTCCCTTCATTGCATAGCTCACCATTTGAAAAGCCATGTATCACACTTTGCCCATAAATAAACATCTGGTGTCCAAAAATTAGAAGACTAAGGTTGCTTTCACAAAAGGCATGATAATTCCAAGAAAACACCAATACAGTAAAATCCCTCTCATCCGGCATTCAAGTATCTGGCAGCTTCAAGTATCCGGCACATTTTTCCCCGAGCCTTAAAATCAATAAAAAATTAATGTGTACTCATAAAATTAATTAAAATTCCCGCGCGAGGCATACTTTGTCCCCTCACCACCAGAGCGCACTGCTTCGCGCCACCCGTGGCCCTCAGCACTGTGTTTACTCAGTGACTCAGTCCCGCGTGTTTTTTTTTTTTTTTTTTTTTATGTAAGAAGGACACTGGCCAAGGGCAACAAAAATCAATAAAAAAAATGCCCACTGAAATGCCAGTCCCGTAAAAGGGTCAAGGCAGTGGTCAAAAACTGGTGGATAAGTGTCTTGAAACCTCCCTCTTGAAGGAATTCAAGTCATAGGAAGGTGGAAATACAGAAGCAGGCAGGGAGTTCCAGAGTTTACCAGAGAAAGGAATGAATGATTGAGAATACCGGTTAACTCTTGCGTTAGAGAGGTGGACAGAATAGGGGTGAGAGAAAGAAGAAAGTCTTGTGCAGCGAGGCCGCAGAAGGAGGGGAGGCATGCAGTTAGCAAGATCAGAAGAGCAGTTAACATGAAAATAGCGGTAGAAGATAGCTAGATATGCAACATTGCGGTGGTGAGAGCGAGGCTGAAGACAGTCAGTTAGAGGAGAGGAGTTGATGAGACAAAAAGCTTTTGATTCCACCCTGTCTAGAAGAGCAGTATGAGTGGAACCCCCCCAGACATGTGAAGCGTACTCCATACATGGACGGATAAGGCCCTTGTACAGAGTTAGCAGCTGGGGGGGGTGAGAAAAACTGGCGGAGACATCTCAGAACACCTAACTTCATAGAAGCTGTTTTAGCTAGAGATGAGATGTGAAGTTTCCAGTTCAGATTATAAGTAAAGGACAGACCGAGGATGTTCAGTGTAGAAGAGGGGGACAGTTGAGTGTCATTGAAGAAGAGGGGATAGTTGTCTGGAAGGTTGTGTCGAGTTGATAGATGGAGGAATTGAGTTTTTGAGGCATTGAACAATACCAAGTTTGCTCTGCCCCAATCAGAAATTTTAGAAAGATCAGAAGTCAGGCGTTCTGTGGCTTCCCTGCGTGCTATGTTTACCTCCTGAAGGGTTGGACATCTATGAAAAGACGTGGAAAAGTGCAGGGTGGTGCACTGTATATCGCCTGACGCCTTCATCATGCCTAAAGTTGTAAAAAAGAGAAAGCGTGTTGTGCTTGCACTTAAGCAGCTGATCAGATCAGCTGCTGATTAAGATCAGCTGATCTTTGTTATGGTAAGATGCAGGAGTGTAGGGTGGTGATTGTGGACATAATTTCACTTCTATTCAAGTATCCGGCAATATTCAAGTATCTGGCATGTCGGCAGTCCCGTTGATGCCAGATAAGAGGGATTTTACTGTACATCAGAAAGCTGTACAAACATTTTTATTGTTTGTAATGACCTTTATGAATACTGACGAACTTACTTTATTGAAGTTTTCGTCCCAAATTAATGGTTTCTGTGATAAGGAAAATTTCTGATAGGTGATGTGTAGGTTAGGGCAGATTAGGTTAGCTCAGGTTAGGTTAGGTTAGGTTAGGTCAGGTTAGATCAGGTTAGATTAGGTTACGTCAGGTTAGGTTAGGTTACGTCTGGTTAGATCAAGTTAGGATTGCCTTCTTATAAGCTATCATCTCCATTCAAGTACCCTAAAGTGATCATTTTCTTGTTCCCCGCCCATAACCCACACTTTCCGATGAGTCCCCAACATTACAGGGGGGATTAAGTATTTATGATGTGTTTTGCCCTCAAAATTGTCTATAACATACAGAAACCAATAACGAATATTATAGTTTTGTACTTGAAATGCAATTTGGTCCTGTTGCAAAAATTTACCACATTTTCAATTCCACACAACTTTCATCTACTACACAAATCCTATTGCCCACCTCTATGCTCATCAGTTTTGTGTTTGCCATGTCTGGTTTTAAATGCGCCTGTGGATATAGTTGTCACTGTGTCCTCGGTGTGCGGGTGTGTTGCGCTTGTTGCACTGTGGTTTGCATGTTGGAAAGGCCTCGCACTTGGAACTGACGAGGAACAGGAGAGAGAGAGAGAGAGAGAGAGAGAGAGAGAGAGAGAGAGAGAGAGAGAGAGAGAGAGAGAGAGAGAGAGAGAGAGAGAGAGAGAGAGAGAGAGAGAGAGAGAGAGAAGCAAACCACAGACTTGGACAGAGAGGATAAACACGTCAGGGAGAGCCATTACTGAAGCAAAACTCTGGACCAAACAAATAGGAAAACAACTGGTCATGAGATTAGCAGTTCAACACATTTGCCGAACCTTCACAGGGCCTCGCGGGGACACTCAAAGCAGGACGGCACCACACGCACACCTTACATCAATACAACAAACGAGAAATTGACTTAGAACACGGTAAATAACAGGAACACAAGGATTATGTTTACAGTACAGCCACGAACAGGCATCGAAGTGGACGTGTAAACATACCAGGAAGGCACCTTATATTTCCCTATTTTAACGCCATGACTGCTTCCCTCACTGCCTGGAAATCGAAGGAATGGTCTATGCATCTACTTACGGGTGTGGGTAGGATCAGACAAGGAGTACAAGCAGTGATAACCTCATAGAAGTAGAGTGAAGGAAGGAGAGGTGCTCAAGAGGCGGCGCCGCGGGAAGTGTTCACTGTTCATCAGTGATCTTTAGTGTAATGAGTGATAAGGGCAGTGATCTTGTATTATTGGTGTTTCTATTAGTAATATTTATACTATTATTATGTTTGTCAGTTGAATTAGGTAGTGCAGTTAATAAACCTGTATTGTAACGATGGCATGATACCACGGAGGTGTAACAGCTCCATGTATAATACGCGAAGTAGTATCTCAGTCAGTTGAATAAGCGCGGTGGGCGGTGAGTAAAAAGAATACTTTGTTTAATTTGTGTTTAATTTGTGTACACACGGTATTGCCTAAGATGTAGAATCCTTGGTGTCGCCCTTTTCTTCTCGCTGGTAGAGGCGAGAAGGGCTATGAAAAGGAACGCTGAATAGCGTGGATCTATATACTTTCACTGCTAGCGGCAAGAGGTCTATATAACTATCTTTTGCAGGTCCATATAATCCTCTTTCACAACAGTGATCTACTTTATAATTTTCTCGCAGGAGGGTTATATAGCAAGCTGGACCGCCCATTAACTTTAATTTCTTACTTTCCTTCCATCTCTCTTTTCCTCTTACACTATACCCTCTCTTCTCTTTTCATTCCACTTCTCTTCACACACACATACAGGTTCTCATCTCTACCAGCGAGAAGAGAAGGGCGAAAGAGAATTATACAGACATACTGCGAAAGAGAATTATATAAACCTTGAGAAAGAAAATTATATAGACCTCCTGCCAGAGAGGATTATATAGATCTACTGCCACTGGCAGTGGAATTATATAGACACACTATTTCAGTGTGTGTCGATATAATTTAATGTATTTTTATGATTTTATTTTATTAATCTATTTACTTATTTTACGAACTTCTTAAGTTGGGACCGTTAGTGAATCCCAGCCTAAGTCTGTACGCAGAAATAACAATATTGAACCTAATATATACCAAACCATTAAAACGAATAAAAGCACACTAGCCAAGATTTAAGGCAGTTTTAGGAAATATTGAGGCAGACTCGAATGTTTGTTTACAGTCCTTGGCTGCCAAACCTGAATCTGTGAAAGGCTGGACATTGCTTCTGCACCCTGCACCGTGACAATAAAAAGGCAGGAGAGGACGAGGAAAGGAGAAATTCTAGAAAAAGGAGATAAACAACTAGAAGGAAATATCTACAAAAACACACACACACGCACGAAAGGAAACATAGACCAAGAAAGATAAAGGGGTGGCCGAGGCATCATCTGACGTGAGCTGTGTGAGGTGGGGGCGAGGTAGGCGTCCCTGCAACCCACACCATGTCCTCATCGGGCGTGAGAGTCAAACTGGAGAGAGAGGAATCAGGTGAGAGGCGCCAGTAATATGTACGGTGGTAAATATGAAAGAAAGGCTCTGATATTAGAAAAGGCGAGACCACTAACTTTTACCTTTGTTTTAGCATTTCTTTCTGCTGTGTTGTTCCTTTCTTAATTTTATACTAAGTTTCATGGAAACAGCTTAGCCTGTTAATTTTCACGTACTCCACCTCCACCTTCAACAGCCACCACTTTCATCCACTTCTGTCGTCTCCCTGCCACTTCTTGCATTCCTCACCCTCTCAGCCTCTCAGCCTCCATGTCTATGAAAATAACTTTAGCTTACTAATTTCGAGACAGTTACAATTTATATTGGGCAAAAAACGTTATTATTATCATTATTTAATTGAGATCTATGTAATTAAGAGATTAGCAGTTTAATTAATTAATTGAACTAATAAAAACCTATCCTTGCTTAACCTGACCACAGCCTCGAATGGTAATGCTGGTGTTATTTCAGTATTTTCCATGTACTTTTTGCAATGTTGTGTTCTTTAATTATATATATATATATATATATATATATATATATATATATATATATATATATATATATATATATATATATATATATATATATTCATTATTTTTTTTGGACCTGTATTCCTTCCTTACTTTTATAATTTTTGCTCTGTTGTATTCCTTCCATAATTTTATACATTTATATACACATTTCTGAATGAGAGAGAGAGAGAGAGAGAGAGAGAGAGAGAGAGAGAGAGAGATGTATTTTATGGTGTGTGTGCAGGTGGTGATGTTGATGCAGCGCGTGGGAGGTTTGATGCGGCTCTCCAGGGTCTGATGCAGAAGGATGAGGAGTCTGATTCTGAAAATGAATCGGATACAGACAGCAAAGTGAAAGTATTGTATGTAGCACATCTCACTATGTGTTGTATGGTCCAGTTTATATGATAAAGGTGTAATATTTTGCATGTGATGGTAGTTTTTGAAGTTATAATTTGACAAAGTTTTTTACTTTCTGATGGAATTGAAGGGAATTTTGAATATTTCTCTATTTACCAAAATTTCACCTGTTTGCTTTTGTATGTACAATTAAAGGTTGTATTTGGTAGTTGTATGTTAGATGATGGAAGACTTTGTAGCCAGTAGATGATGGAAGACTTTGTTGTCATGCTTGTGTGTGTGGTTACTTGCTTCCATTGCATTGCTGTACACTGCTGTATCTGATTTTACTTATGTTCCTCCCAGCACTAAGGTTGGGCTAACAAACCCACGTGGCACCCGGCCCCCACGCAAACGTCGGAGGAAAGAAATAGACTTGCGGGACTCTGGCTTCCACCACACGTTTGTGATGCGCATGTTTGACCGCAGCGTTGACTTGGCACAGTTCGATGAGACGTCACCACTGTACCCAATATGCCGGGCATGGATGATAAACCAGCCCCACAACTCCAGCCTCAATGTTAAGTAAGACGCCATCTACACTGAAGCAGTACTTGTAGACTAGGTGGCAGTATATCAAACCAGTGTAGTGATTTAAGCACATACAGGAACTCTGTTTTTTGTAACTTTGTGTTAGCCTAAGCTCCTGAGGTGTAGTGTGGTTGTCCATGAAACTATTCCTCTCCACCAGGGGCCAATTGAATCAAGAGTGTGAATGTTGTGTGTATGTGTGTGTATGCGTAGTCTGAGGCACCCTGTGTGGGATTGCTGGTCTGCTATATAGATAGATACTGTTAGATGAGGATTATTTATAAGTGATCAGTACTCTGCAGTGTCCCGGTTTCATATGACATTATAAACAATTATGATATTGAGGTAACATTTATTGGTGTACTGTGAATGTATTTTATCATGAAGTATAGATTAGTATCCTTATTTCCAGACAAGAGCCAGTGAGTCCCACAGCAGAGAATTTTAACAGCACGGAAGGCAGCCAAGACGGCGACTTCATTGGTGAGATCCTGTCAGACGGTCCTTCTGCCACTGCTGGAAATGGAAATGTGGTCTCCAAGCTGCCGGTGCCTGACCCATGGCCGGAGGATCCCACAAGCAGAGACCTAAGGATCCCAGAGCCGCTGCCACATCCTCCCAACAGACTCAATGAAATAAATGTAAGAAAACTGTCAATGTTGTTAAAATCTCACGGTCCTTTTTTTTTTTTTTTTTTTTTTTTTGTGTGTGGTATCACAGGGCTGAATGGTGTGAGTGTGTGGTGCCCTGTGTGGGACTGCTGGCCTGGTGTTTAGTAGATCATGTGTCTAATATGCTGCCAAAAGTAGAGTTAATGTGCGTTATTCCTGCACATTATGGATGATCATGCACTTTCTGTTGTTGTATTGCCACCTCATAAGAAGTCATGACCTTCATCTTCTTTGCTTTCTCAATCCTACCTCTGCCTGGGTCACACTGTTGCCAACTCTAGTAATCTGTATTCAACACTGTCCAAGGGAATTTAATCTGCAAAGCACAACATAAAACTTCCATCACTGTAAACAATGGTTGATGCAAATTTATGACCTCAAGTTTGCAAAAAAGCACATTTGTATAACTTATAATTTAAAAACCTTTTCCATTTATATTTTTTGCATCAGATTCTTACCTTGTGTACTTCTCTTCCTGTTGATTTTTCTCTCTCTCTCTCTCTCTCTCTCTCTCTCTCTCTCTCTCTCTCTCTCTCTCTCTCTCTCTCTCTCTCTCTCTCTCTCTCTCTCTCTCTCTCTCTCTCTCTCTCTCTCTCTCTCTCTCTCTCTCTCTCTCTCCCTCCCTCCCTCCCTCCCTCCCTCCCTCCCTCCCTCCCTCCCTCCCCTTACCTGCTTCATTTATCATATTTGCCCTTCATGCAATTTTCTTTCTGTGTTCTTACCAATTGAGAACACACTTCCATGTCCTCATACTTACCTGCTGTAATCATATGTTTTATTCACAGGATTGTGAAAATACACTGCCAGGATTGCTGATGACAGAACATCTCAAACGTTGGCGACAGATCCGAAACCTTTGGAGAAATGCTTCCAAAATTAATGACCAGCGATACAGCAGCTCCTACTCCATTCTGAAGGCAATGTTTGACAGGTGAGGCAGCACGGCACCCTTGTGCTAATCAGGACAGGACAAGGAGTAATGGGTTAAATTTGAAAAAGGAAATAGCAAGGAATTGTTTCTTAAATTGAGTGATAAATGACTGGAAAAGAATCAATAATCAGGTTGTTCATGCCAATTCAGCACGGAGCTTCCAAAGAAGATAGACAAATTTATAGATGAGGGTGAGAGGTGGAAGGAAATGGATAAATATGTTTCATACGGGCACTCCCACATGTAGGCCGGATTGTTTCTTGCAGTTTCTCATATTTTTGTATGTTCTTATGTTCTTAAAATGTTCCTGATCTCAATATGTGCTCCAGTTTTTCACAAGTACCTACAGGGTGGTCCAAAAGATATCAGGCAATGAAGTGTAACCTTTGGTTGAGATAAGACTATATGTTTGTCTATGTTTTCTGGTGACTGTTGTGAGGACGTCTTTGCACTGAAGTAATGTGTGGTTTTCCTGGTTTCAGGGCACATGAAGGGTGAAGTTGAGCTGAAGCCTTGAGGTTGTAAGTACATCTTGTAGATAGATTGTATTTCTTTTCCATACCATACTGCCTGTTTTGTTGACATGCCATTTGAGGACAATTTTTGCTACATGTTTGTCAAGTTATCATGTTGGTATATTTTTATGGTTGCGTCCCTCCCACCACCACCTCTTTTTCTCTCTCTGTCTCTGTCTCTGTCTCTGTCTCCCTCTTCCAGAGAATCAACCAAACAAGTAGTGTGGCAAAAAAAAAATAAAAATGCTCAAAAAACATCAAAATTAATTTACAAACCAAGACAAGCAAAAGTATTCAGGCCCTGCAGTTATAATGGAATCTAAAAAGAAAAAGAAAAAGCACATTCTCCTTTCAGTGACATCCATTCTCATACTGTATGTTATTTTTGTGATTTAGAAAAATTAATTCTCATCATATTGGTAACTTTCCAATTTTGGTAACCATTACCTCTCCATCTTTCTGTGTCACAAGGCCTGCCACATTTCAAAACCAGCTAATTTAAAAATACTTGGAATTTTTTGGAATTTCTTATTTTTTGAAGTCCAGGTAAATGATTTAGTACCTGTGAAGGACTTGCGTGCAGCAGTGCCTAGCCTGGGTGTTTATGTCTGTACCACTGGTTTGTGAGTACGTGACCAGCTACTTCTCATCTGTCATGGTACGCTGCTGCTGCATCACCTGGTTGTTGTGCTTCTCAGTGTTTCTTGAAATGCATTGGAAGCATGTATGGAATTTAGAGAGCAGTGTTGGGCAAGACCCTACAGTTGTTGATTCATTAGGTTGTTTGAGGTTTTGTAGTGGAGTTGTGGTGTTCCTTGAGATTGGGTTCTTTGAGGTTTTGAAGTGGAGTAGTGGTGTTCCTTGAGATTGGGTTGTTTGAGGTTTTGAAGTGGAGTAGTGGTGTTCCATGAGGCTTCAAGGGACGTTCTTTGACTCTGTATCTAGGCACCTCAGAGATTTGCTGTGTGTGGGCCATGGCACCCTTGGTATAAATTAATGTGTTCTACTTTAAGAGTTAGCTTTTGCATTGGCAGTCTTTGTTTGGCTTTGACCTGTGTGACGGTAATTCATAAGTGACATCAGGTTGCCATTATGAAGATACTGCTTTTTTTTTTTTTTTTACCATCCTTTTTATGTCTCGTAACCTTGGCTTGAATTGGTACAAACAGGAGCATCTTGCTGCAGGAATGTTGTGCTTAATGAATTCTCTTGATTGTTATCCCAAGAGTGATCAGATATCCTTCGTATTTCTATGATCCTGTAGTGTTTAACTAATGGCAGACATTTGTTATGACCAGTCACAAGAAAAATTGTAATTTATGATACAATAAAAGGAAATAATTAAGTCTTGTATCACAAACCAACAGTATTCCTGAATTGGTAGCAGGACTCTCTCTTCACTGAAACCTCTCTTCTGATTTGTCACTTTTTTTTTAGGGAAGTTTGGCTTAGGATGACGAAAAGATCTACTGAAGGTGTGAGGATCCAAAGGGTATAACTATAAGTTCTTAATATCTTGGACCTCATGATGATAAGATGGAAAAAATAATAAATAAATAAAAAGAGAGTGAGAGAAATATAATGTAAGATTAAAGTATGACTACTCACTACTTTACAGCAACAATGCAACAAAGGGTGGGAGTCATGCAGATAGAAATAGTGTATATTTGTAGCACTATGCTTTCATATTTAACTGGTGACTGGAACTCCCTGTCTGCTTCTGTTTCCTTGTGCCTTTGACTTAAATTATTTCAAGGAGTTTTCAAGACACTTCTCAAATTTGGATAACCCTTTTGACTAAATTATTTCAAGGAGTTTTCAAGACACTTTTCAAATTTGGATAACCCTTTTCACTATACTCTTTGAGGACAGACACCTTCAATGGGCTTTTTTTTTGCAGCCTTTTTGTTGCCCTTGGTCAGAGTCCCATCCTACATAAAAAGGAATAAATAAATAAAATAAATGATAATGTTAATATTAATGATGATGATGTATGAGTGGAGCTTCCCCTGTGATAAATGGCTGGTTATTTTGTTCAGCAATACTTTTTAGGAGGATATGTGTAGTAACAGTAAGAAAAAGGAATGTAGTTATCCATCAAACATTTAATCATCAAATGAAAACATCTTATGTTGAAGGAGCAACAAGTCAATTTCCTATCCAGGCTTTATCTTGTTTTATGTAAGTATTTATGTAATCTATAAGAGTCAGCAGCTAACATCTACTGAACATTACACACACACACACACACACACACACACACACACACACACACACACACACACACACATATGCAACATTACAGCTACATGTGTACAGTAGTATTGCAATAATGTGCAGTTTATGGACTAACAGAACTTGGGACTGCAAATTATGTTTTTGTATTTCATTAGAGTAATGAGACAAATCTGAACAAATACTTCAGTGTGCTCAAAAGCAAAATATCTGAAGTGATCACCGTATTTGAAGACCAGCAGTCTCACTGGGTCTTTCTTATGTTTTATTTGCAGCCTTAGGCCAGAGCCCTTCTTATATAAAAAACAAATAAATAATAACAAAATATATATAGATATGTAGAAAATGTGTTTGGTGAAAACATTTGAGTTGGTGCCTATTGTGTGTAGTTGATGTACATTCCTTTATTAGAATTTGTGACTTCTCACTGATGCCTTTCATGGCAACAATCAGTTGACACTCATGAGGAATAGATTATTTGTGGTGTCTTGTCTGTTTTCAATGAGTGGTGTCTGTTGCCTAGTGAATGAAAGATCTTGTTATACAGTAAAATACAATAATTCACAAATTAGTCACTTCTCTTTTAGGGAGTGTGTTTATGGCTGATTTTATTCAAAGTAAATCATGAAATTGCATTAAAATCAGGAAAAGTCATTAATACACATGATATGTTGCACATTACTACACACATGGATTACACAGCACATGTTAAAATCTGAACAGCACATGAACTAAAACAATACTTTGAGGAAATGCATTGAAGAGTCCGGCAATGGTGTCCATCTCATGCCTGTGCCGGCTGACAGTGATGCTGACTACAACTCACTTCTTCACTGGCTCTTCACACCTTGAAAATGCTTCTCTGAAAATCATTTTTTGGATTATGTATGTATCCAAGCACTTCAGATGTCCTCATTGCTAGAAGTTACTTTTATACTTAACACTAAATACACTGCTCCTAGTGGTGAGGTAATTACATGGACAACATGATCATCTATACTGCAGTCACTATCCGTGGTAAGACCAACACTGTTGTGAACACGAGAGCAGTGGTGTGCTATTATTATTATTATTATTATTATTATTATTATTATTATTATTATTATTGTTATTATTATTATTATTATTATTATTATTATTATTATTATTATTATTATTATTATTATTATTATTATTATTGCCACTTCCTAAACATACAACAATACCTCTATTTTCAACAGGTAGCCGTCCAGTCATTATCATACCATTTATACATAAAGGCACATTTATATAACACTAAGGAAAGTTAAAAGGATGATCCGCCTGATTATTTTGCATAAAAAAATCCTAAGTATTTTGAGAGAAAAATTAGATGTGTTTAGCCTTAAAGTTTGTTGTGAATTTATTTGCCTGAAATCCAAAACTAATTGAGGTAAGGCTGACTAAACACAAATATACATATAAAGCCCTTCATCAGGGACTGCTTGTTCATGGGTCTGCCACTTGTCACTTTAATGTTTGCAAGAAAATATTTTAGAAAATCTTTATCTGAATAACATTTTGTTCATGAGGCAGGAGTGAGAGGCAGCATTTTCACCTGTGTGTCACCACTGTGAGTGGAAATCATGTTGTTTTGCTGCAGAGCCAACATAGCAGAGCAGAGCCTCTTCTTACACCACCACACACCACACACCAGCCATCACAGGTGGTGATGGGCTGATGGAAGAATTGTAAGGGTGATGCAAGCATCAAGGCAACTCCCAAGCACCTTAACATAGTGATGAAAGTGATTTGTAATGGCTTAGGAGCAAATTATTCCCCTTTAAAGGCAGGAGTCAGGTGCTAGATTCAGGTTTCATTGTTCAAGTATAAACAAGGCAAGGGTGACAGACATGGTGATATGATGGGATCATACACATGCTGTATCTTTTGGGAACTGTCAGTAAATGTTAGAGCAATCACTGTGTGTTGATTTAGTGACTCATGGCAAACCTGAGGATATTTTCAGAGGAAAGTAAAAGACATATCAAAATCTTTTCAGGATATTGTTACCCTCTGTATCAGCTGTGTTCTGATTTTTTTGCACAAACATTGATCTGAAAAATAAGATACAGTCTAACTATAAATAAAAATAATAAAATTTTTGTGTGTATGAAAAACATTATATGAGGAATCTGCTAATGAGCTGAGA
The DNA here is from genome assembly GCF_035594125.1 of Scylla paramamosain. Lineage (NCBI taxonomy): Eukaryota > Metazoa > Arthropoda > Malacostraca > Decapoda > Portunidae > Scylla > Scylla paramamosain. The sequence goes on along the minus strand of NC_087158.1, from coordinate 1,351,394 downwards.
CTTGATGTATTGATCACAACATTACTTAACATAACAGGACTAACAAATGGTGGAGTTCCTCAGGCAGGACCCGTTAATCAGCTGGATCATCCTCTGAACACAGTGACATTGGTACTGGCCCAAAAGCATCTGGAGGTGCAGCCGTACCGCTCAGTGTTAGCAAGGCCTCAGTAAAGTTGCTTAGAAAATTAGGAATATATACTTAGATATGTTATTTACAAAGTAGGTATGGCTGTCATCTCCAGGGTCTTCCTGTAACAATACAGTTGATACTGAAGTATGTTGGTTAGGCTGGATCTTGTACCAAGCACAGCAGTGATGTTGTATCGCAGATAATTTGTGAATGCATTTATCCTAATGCACTGAAGGACACTATTCCTTCCTCCTCATCCTCCTTCTCTTTTCTCTCCTTTTTCCTCTCCTTGTCTTTATCCTCCTCTTCCTCCTCATTGTCATTATCTACATCCCACTTTTCACAGCTTACATTGTAAAGAAATATATAGGCAAGAACACTGACCAAAGACCTTCATAGGTCTTTCATAAATACAAGCAAAATGTATCAAGCTCTCAGGATCTTCCACATGGCATGGATCACAAAGTAAATAGCAGCTCTGCCTCACAGTCTTCATCAACACACCAGTCAAACCAGAAATGTGGCAATTCCATTTAAATGACAAATTTCTGTACTTTGAATTTATCCAATGATTATATAATCAAATAATCTTAAATACTGATAATTGTCACAAAATAATCGAAAAAGCAACTAAAGGTTGCTATTCATGAATAGTTAGAAGGGAAGATGTTACTGTGTAGTAGAAGTATTTTCCCTGGAACACACAAAGTAGTCTTGTGGACATAGGCCACAAGGGGAGGTGAGGCAAAGGCTGCAGGTGGTGAGGGCGAGTGATGTGGCTCACCAAGCACAGGCTGACTGCTTAGTGCTGGATGCATCACTTTGTGTTAGCATGAGAAATTGATATGTGAATATCATATCAATGACTAGTGCTTCTTATTTTATTTGGGAGAAAAATGGCTGTGTGTTGCACTTCTGTACAACAGCAGATGCAGGACATTAGTGACAGCTTTCATGTTGATACACATGAGGTAAAGTGTGTGTTTTGTGTCTGTGTCTTATGCATGTTTTGTATCAGAGGTACCACTTTGTGTGAGCACCTCAGATGTCACCCAAGGCTTTCTGTCTTGCTCTTGTTTCCCAGCCCTGTAGGTCTGCCTCACCTTTGTACTGTCTCCACAGGTGTGTTGCACTGATGCCATTCATCAGGCACAAGCTGACACAGTAACCTCATTAGGAGCAATTCTCATCACACATAAGACTGTCAGATTTATATGAAGGTGTGAGTTATTTCTATCATCTCTCAATTCTCCCAATACTCATTCTTTCAAGCGGAACCTTCACCATTGACTTTACCTTAAAATTGTTTTCTTCGTTTTGATTTGGTGACGTGGCCCATCAGGCTGCTGAGGGAGCACAGACCTGGTGGCCGGAGTGTGTTCTGCTCCTACACAAGTCCATCAATATTCAGAATTAAGATTTTTTGTGACTATATATTGATAACATGTTTTTTTCACCAACAGCAATGTGTACAAGTCATAAATTTCATTAGAATTGCCACTAATTGCCCTTCTAACACATCTGCTTATCATATATTGTAACCTTAACATTTCAAAATCTCTCCATAATAATCTAAAGAAATTAGAAATATAAATAAATAGTGTGGATGAAATCAGCACAATATCATACAATATGGAATAATGAACACTGAACATAAACACCTCCACCACATTGTAATACACATTGTAACATTGTGAGGGTATACAGGCCAGCAAGTGTTGAGACAGAGGCGTGACACACACCAGCCTTGGAATGTCACTTGTGGGGAAAGGAAGGTGGATCTGGAAAAATGTAAAGATCATCGGACTCTTTTGCCGTATGAAGTAGTGACATTGAGTTGGCATATTTTATGCACAGGAGGATAAATCTATACATAGTGGGCAGTTTGGAAATAGCTTCATATCCCATGCAGAGGTGATGAGTGAGTCTGGCAATGAAATGCTTACACAAAACCCTATACATAGTAAAGCACATGTTGATGCACAACTTTAGTAAGTATCTTTTCAACAGTGACTTAAAATGCATGGAAATGTTCATGTTTCATGATGTATAAAATCATGAATCAACACAGTTAAATAGTAGACACATATGTATTAGTTTGCTGAGTGAAGCTGTGTGCAGCTGGTGTCACAAGAATGAAAATGATTCATAAAAATTCAACAGCAAGATGCATTATGTACTTTCTGTATGTGTTTAGTCAGTGTGATGAGAAAATGTTTTATGTCTGAATATATCCACTTCTAATCTTACTGTGAATGTTTTCTGACAAGACAACCAGAACACATAGCTGTGACACCAGTGAACATGAGCATGCTGGAACACATGGAGTCAATGTGGAGGGCACGGCTGGCATCTTCCAAAAGTATATTAGGTTTCACTAATTCTGTATGCTAAGTGAGAGTTAAAAGTTAAATGCATCCTGTGCTTTGAAACAAAGTGAGCAGTTACATGGCAAGACAAATAGAATTGATATATTGTAGTGGTTTGAGATATGAAAGAATTCGGTAACTCAGCACAAAATTTGTTAAAGAGAAACAGAAAGGACAGATGTAAGAGAGAGATCATAAGAGAGTGATATTGTAAGATGTAACAGAAAAAAATAAATAAATAAAAAGGAAGCACAGAAACAAGATCTCTTTTACACAAATACTGGTACATAGCAAGAGAAGAGCTGGAGATGTATTATTAATAACCTTTGACAGAAAAGTAAAAAATATATGTATATGAAAGCATATCCATTACACAAATATTATGATATAGTGTACTCATATTAGATTACATGATCCGTATATCTACTGATGAACTGTAAGTAGCATGAGTTTGTTAGAAGATATGAAATACACATTACTACCTTTAATAATTAGTCATGGATTTTAAAATGTGAAAAACATTTCTAAGATTATATATTATACTGGAAAGACTTTGGAGGGAAGGAGGGTTCATGATCACTGAACTGACCCTGGTTTTGGAAAATTATACAGGCAGCAGTTATGTCTGCTTTGTTAAGTACAAGTGCCACAGCATGCTGCACACCAGCATGGTCTGGCTCAGGCTTGGCATGTCACAGGACTCAGCCTTTGGCAGGTTTGTGATGTAATGATATGTATGAAAGAAAATTTCATATATGAAAGAAAAAATTGTCTTTCATCTTTAGATTGTCTCAAACCATTTCTTAACCTGTGTTGAGAAACATGATAAATGTAACAGAAAATCTGATAATTTCTTGTCTGCAAAGCTGTTCGTGTTTACTTTGCACATGTAGTAAAACAACATCTTGCTGACAGTATGAAATCCTGGATTCATTATTAGAAAGTTATAAAGACTAGCAGTGCTAGACGTTTTGAAAATCATTAGATTCATGGTAGCAAGTATACTCCATTATTTACATATGTGTGTACTCTTATGAATTCCAGTTAATCTATAGATGTTAACTACACTTATTATTCCTCAAATTCTTTAAGTGTAAAAAGTCTATATAAATAGTACATAAAAAATAGCAGGTCAGGTGCTTTAGTGCCTGTCTCATATATTGTCTGAGGCTGAAGCTGTTTCAGATAAACTCTAGTTTATACAAAAAAAAAAAAAATTTCTTCACAGGATTTGCATGAGGAAATATTTTCACTTGACATAGCAACACATAAGAGGAGTTGAACTGAAAGATAGACACAGTTGCGAGGTTATTGTAGCTGATTACAGTCAGACTAAATTTGATCTAAACTGTTCTCTTATGCCAAATCACATTCCATGAAAGGATGATGAAGTCTGCACTCCAGACCAGCACAGTCACAGGCACAGCACTGACCAAACACAGACTTCACCCAGTCCTCGTTGTACACTACAAGTTACTCGAGTACTACTGACACTTTATTGCAAGCTATTTAAAGTTTACATGAATGAATGCTGATTTACACACATGCACACATACACATACACACACACACATGTAAGATGGAGAAACTTTATGGCAAAGGATGATGGAAGGACAAGAAGATATAAATAATAATGTTATAAAAGAGCAGATGTTTGAAGAATAATAATTTCAGCTTCCCAGATAGAAACACTAACATTTGGAATGGCCTGGAGGCAGAGATGACATGAACAGAAAACATCCACGAGTTTGTAATAATGTTGAATTTGAGAAAATGGGAAAACAAAACAACATGATTTCAGCTCAAATCCTGCATGGCAACATTCATTTAGGTGATATACTGTTATTGTGGTAAATATACACCTATAAGGACACACACACATACACACACACACACACACACACACACACTTTAGATATACCTATTCTTGAAGAGTATTTTTGCAGTTTTAAAATTATACTAGAAAAGGTATCAAAACAGTCCTAGCTTTCTTTTGGTGAGTGGTCCTGAATGAGAGGCACATCAACAAAAGAAAGCCTGACTGCACTTCACTCTGTGAAGTCAGGAAGATTGAATCAAGACCCTAAAGCTTTGATCAGGTGTGCTTCATGATGCCTCAGGTATTCCAATCCATAATCTCTGCACTCACACAGAGGAGTAGTTGGTTGATATACTGAATGAGGAAGTGGATGATGAGGAATTAAGCCAAGTGAAGGATGAGGATGAGGAGGAGGAGGAAGAGGAATGGTGCCATGCATGATTTTTACGATGGTGCCTCATGGACGTGTTGGGAGAGCTGAACCTCAACAGCTCAGCAAAGAAGCGGCGTGGACTTGAAACTCTCTCCTGGGGCTGCTTCTCCTGGTCCTCTGGCTCCTGCTTCTGTTCACAGGAATTCTTAACCATGTCCTTATTCAAGCTTTGGAAGAGAGAGTTTTGGAGAGGAACAAGTGACGGATCAAAGTCGTGACTGTCACTCCGATCCCTTGACTTAATCAACCAGTCATCTTCGAGATATTTGAAGACCTCCTTGGCTGGGTAGCGAGACCAACCCCGGGGCTCTAGCAGCCGACGGACTAGACGCAGCAGACGAACAGTGAACCTTTTGAATGGCCTGGGCACTCGGATAGACTTGGCTCTCTGCCAGCTCCTGAAGGCAGCGTACTCAGGGTCAGAGACGTCACTGGTGGTCCAGGGTTTGTTGCCGGTGAGACAGTGAATGATGAGGATTCCAAGGGCCCAGGAGTCAAGTGAGGTGCCTGTGTAGTAACCCTCAACACCCTCACTGCGACTCAGCTCAGGGGGAGTGTAGGGTCCAGTGAAGTGGTGGCGACGCACAAAGGTTCCACTGCGGCAGGTTGAGCCGAAATCAGTGAGTTTGACGAGGGAGAGGTTGGGTCTGAAGATGAGGATGTTGGCTGGGGTGACATTGCCATGAACTAACTGGAAGCTGTGTAGGTAAGTCAGTGCACTTGCCACTTGCTCTGCCACCCATCTTATTGGCACCTGGAAAATGTAGGTGAAAATTGTACTTCAGAAATTGATTAATGAAATTGAAGACAATAATAATAATAATGATAATAATAATAATAATAATAATAATGATAATAATGATAATGATAATAATAGTAATAATAATGATACTAGTAATAGTAATAATAATGATGATAATAATAAGAACAATAATAATAGTGATAACCAGTAAAAAAAAAAAATGTGCAGCATATAAATATGATCCAAATCTTTTTGACTCATAATTTTTTCAATAGATTTTGTAGACTTCTTATGGATTCATGTATTTTCGATAGCATAGAAGAAACTATTTCAAAGACAAATTATGTGATGATGAAACTAAAAAAATGATGAAATACTGAATATATGGAAGCCATTGCATTGTTACTCATTACTTTTGGCATAACACCGTGACATGAAAGACAGATACCCACCTCCTCAATAGTGCGAGAGCTGAGATATGATGCTAGGTCCCCATAGTGGGCATATTCCATTGGGTACACAAAGTAGAGGTCAGTCTGGAAGAGTCTCCCTGTGGCAGCCTCAAGGTTTGGGTGGTCGAGGTGTGAGGCGTAGTGGAATTCTCTCTGAATGTCCCTCCGGCGACACATGTCTCGGCACACTGCCTTCAGTGCCACCTCCACCCCCATCACTCTCTCAGCTGCCAAATAGATCTGGGGAACAAAGCACAACTAGTGTTTGATGGAATACATTTCATCAGATTGATGAGACTGACTGTCCTGTCCAGTATATCAATACTGAAAAAAGCATGGAGGAAATTGGATGAGTAACCTAGTGATTTTTCTTCTGCCAAGGAAAGATGATTGGATTGTTAATGGAATTTACTGTCAAGATATATTTAGGAATCATTGCCAAAGGAACAAAAAAAAAGTGTCATGTAAAAAAAGAAAATGAAGCATACAAGCTTTGTTCTACTGCATGTGAACTAAAATAACTTGGTTTCTTTTTACAATAATGGTTATTTTCAGAAGAATTTAGTAAAAATTACTGAATATTAATATTAAGTGCATTAGTTTGATTGTGTTAATGTTTGAGACTAATTTATTAGTAAAAGCTATACTCCATATGCAAATTATGTTTATTAATCATAACAGAAATCGGATCTGTCCATCATACAAATTGTTATCTGTTTCTTTGAACTCCTACACTGAATCATCCATGGCAGTGATGTCTGCTTACTCTTGTGTTACACTTTATTCTTACTGACCTCTACCTTCCCTCTCCCTCAAGCATTCTGTCTTCCTACTTGTCCCTTACTAGCTAGATCTATGGAAACCAGCATTGCTTGATATAGCACAGACCAGTGAGCACTGTACTGAAGTGGCTTGCTCATAAAGAAAGACCGGAGAGGAGAGGATAGAGATGAAGAGATGATGTCAAGATGTTGAGTTGGTGAGGAGTAACTTTCCAGGAACGTGAGACATATATGACAGACTGAGGCAGAATGACATACAGTGTTATGTATCAGTAGCAATGCACTGCTGGGATCTGGGCACTTTAAGTATGAAAAAAGAAAAGAAAAAAAAATATGAGCAGTAATATAATTCACAGAAATTTAGTCAGAAACCACAGTTGCAGAAACAATAAGTGGATCAAGGAGTACTATATTGATATTTGATTTATTTAAATACATGAATGTAGCATCAAACTAGTAATCAGTGGCCAGTGTTTTCTAGCCGAGAGAAACACTATTGTTCTGACAGCAGAATATTTGAATGGCTAACAGCCTGTAATGTGTGTGGCACACAAACCTGGGTCAGTGGCAAACATCAACCCTAATGGCATTACACACATAGCATTGTTCTTCAGTGTTACTGTAATACATGAGTTAATGTTTTAAATTTCATTATCTTGCACATAAGACAAGATTTTTCCTTCTTTGCTTGATGAGGAAGATGAGTTGGAATCCCAGCAGGTGCTTTCCTATCATTGCAGGCTGTCTTTCTCAGGAATTTCATCCTTTAGAGTTTCACTCCTGTCTGGGATTGCCTCTCACCCAAGACTGAGGAAGGACATTTGAAACTTACAAAATAAGAAAAAGTTTAACCCAAAGTATCCAGGATGCCAACTAGTGAGGGATGATGAAGCACTGAAGCAAAAAGCCAAGCCCACCTTGCCCATCCTGCCATAGCTGAGGATGTTGAGGATGTCATAATGGTCACTGAGGGATTCTTCTGGCAGGTCGCAGCTTCCTCCTGTTCCTGAGTCTGTGCTTGTCAGCATGTCTGGGAAAAATTAGGCTTATTGCTAGAAACAAATTCTCTTTGCATAACTAACAGCATGCCCATTCCAAGTGAAGTGAACCACAAAGTGTTAATACAGAGGATATCAACAAATTTAAAAGAAGATTGTGACCTTGAAAGAATTTCTCGTTATCAAATATTCAATAAATGAAATATATCGAATATTTAATGTGATGCAGCCAGGTATTCAGTGTGACCTGTATTTTTGACTAGAGTAATAAGATTCCCACAACTGTAGAGTGAGCCTCAATCACAGAAGAAGCAAATAAGTTATTTTTTTTTCTTAGTACAACAAGTATGAAATGACATGAGAGTGGTTTGCCTGGTAGGTGCTACATTTCCACTCACACAAATGTTCCTCAAATGCCAGTTTAATACAAGAAAAATCAGTCTCAATTGGTGCATCATATACACAGGCTTTGACTTCATTTCTGTGTAAAGAAAGGAAGTTATGATACATGTCTCCCTGAAAGAAAGTTATTATCTTAAACAACATTTCTGACCGTTAAGGTAAATATAGGGAAAGAAATTACAAAACTTCTTGACACAAGGCTAGGAGCATGAGATGCAGATCTCTACACCCCTATCAAATGCAGTATAAATTTCACACCTAAATATTCCGAACAGTTATCTGTATTTCACCTTAATAAATTTTGAAACATCTTATATTGAAGGTAAGAAAATTGTATCAAGGAAAAAAATAATAACAATAACAATAAAAAAAAGAATAAAATAAATAAATAAATAAATAAATAAATAAAATAAGTTAAACGCGGCAATCAGTTACCGCAGAGTTTTTTCTTTTTGCGGTGGCTGGACGAACATCTCAACACGTGATGCAAGACACTACTAATGTTCAGCCTCAGCAGCGATGCCAAGGTGAATATAAATTCACTGTTAATATATAGTTTCCACGTGACTTTAACGTGAAAAGTGCATGTGCTTAAGTTAATTTGCTATGATGTAATTTGTAATATTGTGTCCCGCAAAACGCGCTTGGTTCAAATCCTTCGTGTTCAGTCGGAAGGGGATATTTTGGGTATTATGGAAATAGCCCTAGCATAATAATAACTAGACACTGATTCCTTATTTTTGAGCCAAGAATACGCTGAATTA
>NC_087158.1:1312500-1337500 GCF_035594125.1 Scylla paramamosain | reverse complement strand
GGGGAACACTAACTGCTTGCTCATCAGTGAAAGCCCCAGTCACTGCCAATCCTCTAGGTGACAGGCGAGGGAATTACCACTCAGCCAGCGCGTAGTTTATTGCATAGATGTAATCAAGCTAATGCGTATGTGATTCCTAAACAGTCTCATAAAGGTGTTGTCTTTTCTACTGTTTAAAAGTGAAGGTGAAGTCTTATGAGCTCTAGAGGAAGCGAATAGTGATTACCACGTGTAGGCCTTGTTTATGCATGAGCTGCTCTGGCTTATAAAAAGGCTTCCAGAAGGTGCCAGTCCCAATAGAGTATAGTAAAAAAGGGATTATTCAGAATTTGAGAAAAGTCTTGAAATTTTGGCCTCTTGCAGCTTCCTTTATTTGTTTATGTTTCTTGAATAGTCTTATTATTATACGAGGCATTGTTGTGCAAGATGACAGCCCTTGGAACCTCTGGACCACAGCAAGACACGTATTCTGAAACGCTTTGTGCCTCTCATAAGGACTACTTTCAAATGTCACTAATATATGTTCTCGTTGGTATTTTTTTTTTCCACCGATGATACATAATTATTGTTCAAGTGTTACGTACTAGAATCACAAAAAAAAAAAAAAAAAAACTGTTGAAAAGCAATTAGTGATGTAGCAAGTCGACACAAGACTCTGAACTGTCTGAAAATACCGTTCCGGATTTCATGATATGCTTCATTGTCACTCGTGAGACTCATCACATGCCAAACATCTACTAGTCTTTCACAGATGTACTGGATCTGCATCTGCGTATATGTGCACAGAGATCTTATCTGACATGGCAAAGCAGTAATGAACTTTTTAGACCATAAGAATATAAAGTCAAAATACTACTACTACTAATAAGGGAAGCTGCAAGAAGCCACCAGGCCTTCCAGTGGCAGTTCTAGTATGAAGCATACTTACCTATTTCACCCTATCATCCTCATCCTTGATTTTGTCAAATCTCCTTTTAAAACTCCATAATGACTGTTAGAACACAAAAAAAAAAAAAAAAAATAAGGAAGAACATAAGAAAATAAGGAGTAGCAGTGGTATATAACGTTACTCCCAGCCTAAGACAAAAATGTGCAGAGTGGCGGTGGAGGCGCGTCGGTCGGCAGACGGGAAGGCGGCACGTGCATCCCCTTTATGAAGAATTGAATAATTTTATTTGAGATACATGCGTGCCAGGCACCAAGCTGTCCACTGACTGAGGCGCTAAGGTTGCTATATGCTAAGAGGTGAACAATCTGTACCCTGGAGAAATAGGTGATAGGCTGAGGTAAATCATAGATAAACAGGATATAATGCAGGATACGAAAAATGTGTAGGAGGTAGCAGGAAACTCGTTCAGACGTGAAAAGGTGTGATAGAATCCTCGTCATGAAGAACAGGTGTAGATTTACCATTATAGTTCATTCCTCGCGTGTTGCATTAACTATTACTTTAAAGCACATACATATTCTCGACCAATTTTATCCCGTCTGTTTAGCTTTAACACCAATATTTCCTACCTATGCACCCACCCATCCCTGTGCCATCCCTACAGTTAGCTTTGCATTAGTTATTATATTTCAAGCACATTCGTATTCTAGACCAACTTTATTCAGTCTTTTTATCATTAATATAAAATGTACTAGCCATCCCCCACCGTCTTGCTCTACTGATTCTGTTAAGACCCTGAGGGCGCCACTGCGTCACGTGTCACTGCCTGGCTCCTTGGGGAACACACTCAAGGGAGGGAAGAAGTTGTGCTGCTATTTGATCGTGCATTCATTGTTTGACCACATAGGAGACAATGCTATACTTGTGGATCAGATGTGTGTGTGTGTGTGTGTGTGTGTGTGTGTGTGTGTGTGTGCTCGCCATTGTGTGATGGTGGTGGCGGCAGCAAACCCGTGGCGGCGGCGGCGGCCTACCTGGCAGGTGCGCCGCCTCGCAGGGCACATCGCTGGCCACACATGCGTTGCATCGGCGGTCGGCAACAGCGGCCTGACTCCACCTCCACCGCTGCCGCCGGCTCTCCAAGCTCAACAGGTGGGCGGCTGGGCGGCACGTGGGCGGCGACGGGGGCAGCACGGTGAAGGGAGGGGGTGAGCACGGGGGAAGAACGGGGGACACCTCGCCGGGGGGGTGAGAGTCGCAGGGAGGACGGGGCGGGGGGCGGCAGTGCTGGGGGCGGGAGGTGCCGCGGAAATCAGCTGTCGAGGTCGTTGTATAAAGCAGCGTTAGGAAAGGGGGCGTCTGTTTTCCAATAGTGGTTTGCTGAGGCGAGAAACTGAGTGAAACCAGTGTTCCTGAGGCTGTGCGAGCGCGCTTGGAGAGTTCCGGGAAGCGTGCAAGGCGGCGACGGAGCGTGGCTAGCTGGAGCGAGGCGGGAGGTGACGCGAGGGGAGAGAGAGCAACAGGATCGGCGGGCAAAGGGGATGCAACGCCTCGGGCACTTCAATAATTCACCACCGCGGGTAGGAACCACTGCTGTAACGCTGGATGAGAACCCTCGAGCACGGCGCCAGGCAGTGGATACTCATAAGAGAGCCGAGAGATGCCGCTATCAGTTGGACGGGGGACTGTCGCGGAGCGGATGGTGGAGGGACGTGTATTCACTCGACGGGGTCTGCTCCCTGACTGAGGCACCTTGACTCAAACACGCATCTCCGTCTCCCGCCACCAGCCAGCAGGCATTTGTTTCCCACTCACTATCATCCTCTCCTTAAGGCTCAGGTGAGGTGCGGCGAGATGAGTTTAGGCTTTTTTTTTTTTTTTTTTTTAAGGGCGGTGGTGGTGACGAGAAGAGGACAGACAGACAAACAGCAAGGGATAACGGATGTGCCACAGACGCTGCTTACTGTAAACTGTTGATTCTTTTCTTTTATCTTTTTTTTCTTAGTTGTATTTATGAATATCTCTGCTTGATATATAGACAAGCAGTGTGTGTGTGTGTGTGTGTGTGTGTGTGCAGAGCAAGAGAGCCTTCCTGTAGTTACACCCTGACCTTATCCAAAGTGCAAATCTTAATCATTCATACAGAAATAATAAATCTTACTTACACCATTCATTACATTCAAAATCATAAAAAAAATATTACTTTAATTTTCACCCATAAATCACATGTCCCACCTGAGAATCCCATAAATTTACATACATAAATCACCACGCTGCAATTCCAGACCTCCCTTCCTGTTGTACATCCCCATAGGAGTAAAGATGAACATGCATACACTCGGGTGGCTTGCCAGAATGAAGGCACAAATAGCAGCCAGTGAGGAAGCTGTATCTGAGTGTGTGATGAACAAGCGAAATCAATATGGCAGGCAAGATGGTGCCACGAGAGCGCGGGGCGAGGAGCGAGCGCGGCTTAGCGAGCTGCGTGGGTCGTGTGTGTGTGTGTGTGTGTGTGTGTGATGCCAGACACGGGTGTACACTCTTCCACTCACGCCCACTCCTACTGATGTCAGCACATGTTGCTAAACTTTCCCTGAGAGAGAGAGAGAGAGAGAGAGAGAGAGAGAGAGAGAGAGAGAGAGAGAGAGAGAGAGAGAGAGAGTTCAGTATGCAGTATGTGATTACGTAGATAGATAGGAACATAAAGAGATAGATAGACATTGATAAATAGATAGATAGATAGATAGATAGATAGATAGATAGATAGACAGATAGATAGATAGGTAGATAGATTGACAGATAGATAGACAAATAGACATACATACATACATACATACATACAGACAGACAGACAGACAGACAGACAGACATATAGATAGATAGATATAGATCAGAAATATACATGAATGACACAACAGTTATTATTCTGGTATTTCCTCTCACTATGGCCGTCTCAACACACACCAGTGCACCAACCTGCGGGACTGTGGCGGTGATAATACACAGAACGAATCAGAAAAATCTTATGTTGAACTGTTATTATTTGTCTAGCGTTTCGAAATAAGGTTCTTCTGCATTATCCTGTGTATTATGGCCAACACAACCCCATCCAGCTTTTCCAGTTCTATATACATCTCTGTCCAACTTGTATATAATGAAAAGGAGAGTTCCGAAGACTGTTATACTGTTACTTCCCCTCATCAGCATAGTCTATGAAAGATACTAGAAATAAGAGTACATGTTCAAACACGGGCCTTAGAGGGGAAAAACAACAACACACACACACACACACACACACACACACACACACACACACACACACACACACACACACACACACACACACACACACACACACACACATATTACAAAACAGAGGAAGTAGATGCAGAAGTTTACTTGCTTACTGGGTACAAAAATACAAAGAAACAAGTTGATTAGAGTTTTGGAGATCAGAACATAAGAACATAAGAAAACAAGGGAAGCTACGAGAAGCCATCAGACCTTCACGTGGCAGCCTCTGTTATATTAAATTTCGTTTGTGTTTCTGTGTTGATTATCCACGTCACTGTTTTCTCCCCTGTAAGTGTCTAGACGTGTTATGACCTTGTTCGCAACGTGGCCACTTGAAACAGTCTTGCCCAACCGCCTCCGGACCTGAAGACCCGCCTCCCCAAGTTGAAAGATATTGAGGGTATCCTGAGACCGTATTCTCAAGGATTAAATAAGACTTATCTGCAGCCCAAAGTTTTTTCTTCTTCTTTTCTCTTTCTTTCTTTCTTTTCTTTTCTTTTTCTTTTTCATCAGAACCCATCTTTTTAAGTCGTAGATATAATTACAAGGGTTATCATTGGTATTTTCTCTTTCTCTCCTTGATAGTGCATAATCCCTATTAATCTCTTGCTAGAATTATGAAAACACCTTTGAAACCTCCTAACCAATAACAACGATCCACTAGAGCCTGTTACACTATAGCCAGAATCACGAAAGCACACTTGAAAACACTTCGATAACTTCCAAAGGAGTCCGTTAAACTATCACTGGAATCACGAAAACATCCTTGAGAATGTCCCCAATAACTTCCTCTAGTGCCTGTCCAACTATCACCACCATCACAAGCACCCTTGAAAAACCCTCTCATTAACTTCCACTAGAGCCTGTTATCTATCACTAGAGAGGATCCCCAGTAACTTTCACGAGTGCCTGTTCAAAAGTAGAAACCGGACGAGGCGCCGAAACATTTGAAATTGCTGACCCTGAACTAAAAATCTAACGCCACTTAATAATATCCTGTAAACATTCCTTGTATCAACTAGAAGAGTATTGGTGACCTCCTAACCTTATACTGACGTCAACGCGTAGAGTTCAGTTAGGAGGTTATACTCAAATTTGATTTCAGAAAGGCCCTTCATTCTGCAGTGACGGATGTTGTTTGTTCTTTTTCTTTTCTCAGTTTTCCCTCATTTTTTTCTTTTCTTTTCTCTTCTTTTCTTTTCTTTTCTTTTTTCTTTTATGTTTTCTCTTCTCTACTTTCTTTTTTTTTCTTTTTATGTTTGGTAGGTGTCAATAAACCTGTGAACAATATTCTTTTTTTGCTTAATGGTTTCTCAAAGTCACAATCGTGTTCATTTCATTCCCTCCGTTTAGCGAAATAATTGGCTCATCCCTCTTTTATATTTCCGTCACAAACCTGTCTGCCCTAGCGCTGGATACAAAGGCAAATAACGATGCACACTACCATAACATCAGTCAGCTTCTTTCTCAGAACCCAGAGTTAACGCTTTCACTACGATAAGTAACAATTCACAGCACTAATAACAATACGTGGTCTTTTTTTAACCACGAAAAAAAAAAAAAGTGCGGGGGATAAAAAGAAATAGATTTTGCAATTTCTAGCCCCAGTGGTTAGTAGTGACAGGAAGGAAGTGCCAAATATCAAGAACATCAACAGAGCACGCAGGCAGGAGTGGATGGTGGCAGCGTGGAGGGATGGGGCGCGTGTCTTAACTAAACTCTCATAATCATCAGTCAGCTTCTTTCCCTTTCTCAGAAGCCAGAGTTGAGACCACAAATCATGAAAACCAAGAGAGGACGCAGGATTGGAGTGGCGGCAGCATGGAGGGATGAGGCGCGTGTCATAATATAACCAGTTACACTATTATAATCATCAGCCATCCCTTTTTCCCTTTCTCGGAATCCACAGCTAAGACCAAAAATCAAGAGACTCAAGAGAGGACGCAGCATTGGAGTGGCGGCAGCGTGCAGGGATGGGGCGCGTGCCATTAACCTCAACCTCCCCGTCCGTCTGTAAAATGTTGCCCTATTGACGGTAAAGGCTAGTCATTACCAGTAATTCCCCTGAATAACACACAAAAATGCAAATTATACGACTCAAATTCCCACATGCCGCGAAATAAACTACCGGACGAGCCTCTGATTAAATTGAGGAGAGGAGGAGAGAAACAGGTCAGGGCGTGGGATAGGTCAGGTGTTCCTCCGGCTGTTCCTGTATACGAGAGTGCCCTTCACCCTCATACACATACACGACACTTCTCCTTTCCCTCTCGCCGTGTCCCAAGAGTTAGGGGTTGGCGCCACCTACGAGTCTCCTCCAGTTGTTTCTGTCCCTTGCATCTTCCTCTGCGACTCCCATCCTTTACAGTTCTTATTCTATCCCTTCATCTCACTCTGTCTTCCCCTCGATCTTATTGAACCATATTCTGAAACACCTTCGCTGCACCTCCACTACATTTAAAAAGCCGCAGTTGAAGTTACACAGATTTTTAAGAGTATTTTTATGGTTTTAATGAGAGATTAACAAGATTTCTTCATTATTAAAAGCAAAAATACTTATCATCTCTATGGCCTTTAAAAATAATCGTGGTGAGAGAGCAAAGCGTTTCAGAATACGGGCCTTCTTCCCGCATACACTACGCTGCACTACACTACACACTCACTACACCTCATCTCCCGCGGACAGACACGTGCACAGGGGGTACAGAGGCTGGACGGGGGGAACGGGGGGAAAGTGTAGCCTTCAGTCCAGAGGTCGATCATAATCACTAGTACGTAACATTTGTGCGTCTGTCAGGATTTGTAGTGACGTAAATGACACCTCGCTGTTAAGAGGCTGTCGTGGCGTGTTTGCTGTTATGCATGAGACCGTGGTGACGTGTTTGCTGTTATAAGAACATAAGTACATATGAAAATAAGAGAAGCTGCAAGAAGCCACCTGGCCTACATGTGGCAGTCCCTCTATGAAACATGCCTACCTATTTTCCCCTATCATCCCCATCCATTGATTTGTCTAATCTTCTTTTAAAGCTCCCTAATGACTCCGCACTAACAACCTGATTACTGAGTCCATTCCATTCATTTACCGCTCTATTGAAGAATCACTACCTTCCTCTCTCTTTCTTGAACCTAAATTTTTCAAGCTTGAACCCGTTATTTATTATTATTATTATTATCATCATGAAACTGCCGTGACGTATTTGCTGTTAGAGACTATTGAGCTTTCTTTTTAGACATCATCCTGTTTTTTTTTTTTTCATTTTTATTTATTTATCTGTTCATTCATTTTTATTTTTATTTTTTTTTCCTGTTAGAGTCAATGGTGGCTTTTTTAAAAGTTAATAGTCCAATTACTTTTTTTTTATTGCTGTTAGAGGCTATCGTATTTCTTTCTTTCTGTCTTACTTTATTTATTTATTCTTGTTAGATACCATCGTGTTTTTTTTTCCCTTCTTATTTCTTTCTATTTTTGCTTTAAGAGACCACTGTGTTTAACTGTTTCTTTCTTTCTCTCTTTTTTCTTCCTTCCTTCCTTCCTTCCTTTTTTTTTTTTTGTAGTGTTTGAGACCATCGTTCTCTTTTTTTAGTGACCATTTAGCGATCTGTTTCAATTCCCACAGACGAGAGAGGTTAGTCATCCTGAGAACTTGAGAGGGAGACGGAAGCTCATGCAACAGGCGAGCAAGTGGGAGCACCAGGGGCCTTTGTGTGTAGCGCGGCCAGGGCAGTGAGGGCAGCTGAGCACACAACTTCGCCAGCTGCTGGGGTCACGCACTTCCGGAGGCTCCCCTAGCGGCCTGTGTACGTGTTGCTTCATCATCGTCGTCAGCACCATCATCAAAATCGTTATCATCACCATCATCGTCATCATCATTATTACCACTACTACTACTACTACTATTACTACTACTACTACTACTACTATTTCTACTACTATACTACTACTACTACTACTACTACTACTACTACTACTACTACTACTACTACTACTACTACTACTATTATTATTATTATTATTATTATTATTATTATTATTATTATTATTATTATTATTATTATTATCATCATCATCATCATTACTCCTTTTCCCTTTCATTACCATTATTATTATACACTTAATCAATATTTTCGATTCGGTAACGATGTATGTACTTTTTTTTACACTTTAAGTTTTATTTTCTTTCTTCATAATTATTTGAGATCAACTAGACAGACGCGTCAGCTCTTCACTTTAATTTCTTGCTCATCCTTCAAATATATGCATGTCCACTCCCTACGTAAAACAAAAACCCGTAAAGCCATGCGGAGTGAAGTAAGTTCGGCTAAAAAAATAATGTATTGGTGTTTATCAGGCGAGCAATGTTGACTCGATGATAACACATCCATCTCCGTCTTCCTTATTAATCCCTGGTGCGGTCGGCCGCTCTTTCATGTTGTCGCCAATATAACTTGTGCTGTGCATCTTCTTCCTCCAGGTTCAGCCGTCTCATGTCTCTCTCGATTCCACATCCCTAGCTAGGCCTTTGTCTTCCCATAGGTCTTTTTCCCTCCACCTGGTTCCTTCACGCTAGCTATCTTCACAGCACCATCCTATTCCATCTCGGCCACATGCCCCTACTATCTCAAACGTGCTTCTTTTGCTATACCACAACTCTGCCTTCTAATAGTCTCTGAATACCAAACATTTTAATGCGGTGTTGAGTGTTTATATTTCACCTCTGTTCTATCCACTCGTCTTCATGGATAAAAAAAGGAGTTTGTAGACCTTGTTCGCCTTGACTTTATAATAGAAGGTCGGGGGAGGACAAAACATCGTATTTCATGCTCACGCTGCTACAGTTTGCCGCCAGCGGATGCAGGATGATGGAGGTGACAGAGAAGGTAATGATGATGATGATGAACAACAACAACAACAATAACAACAACAGAGCGATGATGATGATGATGATGATGATGATGATGATGATGATGATTAAAAGACTACCACCATACAAAACCAATCTTCTTCCTTCTCTCCTCTATCATCAGCCTCTATAGATCGATTGCATGAGTTAACCTCCCCTAACATCCCCTCACCTCCGCTGCCCGCCTGTTCCTTTTTCAACTGCGGAGCGAAACTCGTGGAAGTTTCGCGTTCATCCATGGAAGTACAGATTAAACTTTTTAAGTTTTTGGGTGTAAGTGGGTGGTGTATAGCCCTAAGAGAAGGAAAAACCATGCAGGAGTAAATATTCGAGTAGCAGACTATCAAAATGGAGTAGTACTGTCAGCTGGATCTGTAATTTGCAATGTCAGGGCATCTCATCTGGATAACTTCCAACAGGCTGTAGAGGAAGCTATTGGAATTTTCCAGGGAGTTTTCATGTTTCTAACAACCGCTAACAAGGATTCTGAGCCAACAAGAGGAAAAACACTCATTAAAACACGCCTATTTATCTCTCAGGCCCTTCAAAGTTAAGCTTATGAGTGAACAAAGCTGCAGAACATGGGCCCAGGCTAGTACAGAGGGAGGGAGAGAGGGAAGAAAGGGCTACGATAATGACGTCACCAATCTCAACAATGACGTAAGGGACCTGAATGGCCTCTTGTGCGTACTACACTTCCGTTTGTCCAAACCTTTGTGTACTCTCCACTTACGTCGGATATTGGGAACCGGGGCGTTTGCACAGGATCTAGACTTATTAAAGTGATATGTTAAGAATGAGTAGAGTTTATGGGTAATTAGTATAGGGTAGGATGAGATAAGAGACAAGGGAGGCAGACCGCACGCAGGTGGAGACGGGCTGGCTGTGTGTTGCGGGGCTGCTGCGGCTGGGCGGGGAGGAGCGCGGCTGGTGTGTCCACTACTGTAGCGGTATCGTAGCGTTTCCAGGGAGGTGGTGGGGACTCCGAGCTCCTGTCGAGGCTTGACGATGGCGGAGTTCCAGGTGCAGGCCATGGCAGACGGCAACACGCCCGACGACCTGCCGCAGCGGGGACGAGTAACGGAGGGTGAGGGGCGGCTGGCTGCTGCTGGCCGATCTGGAACACTCTTGTTTTCACTGGTATCCCCAACCCACCTGACCTCTAACCACTGATATGTCACTGTTTTAGATACTGGTCGCTATTCTGGTGTCCTGGTTCTCACTGTAGGCTATATAAAGTGTTGTTCTCTAGTTAATATACGTGTGCAGGGAAGGTGTGAGTGGTGATAGTAAGTGGGCCGTGTCTAGGGAGGCTGCGGGGGCCCCAGGCTGACCCACCACACTAAGACACGATTCTCGTAGTGGTTTCTATTCTAGTGCCTAGGTTTTACTGTAGGCTATGTATAGTGTTGTTCTCCTGTTAATGTATGTATGTAGGGAAGGTGTGAGTGGTGATGGGTTAGTGGGCCGTGTCCCGGGAGGCAGCGGGACCCCAGTGTGACCCAGCATGCGAAGCCCGGTGCTCTGTGACCTGCATATTGTCTCCCGTTATTGATACAGGGTTCTGATTAATGGTCTGATCAGTAGTACATTTATGCTGTCATCCACAGTATAACATTACTAGTCTTGCCTCCAAAGGTTGAGAATATTTTTTTTATAGCACTTTTCTCACCTGTTGTCATTTGTTGACCCTTTACTTTTAGGGTAAGTTTTTGGATATCATTTGTTGATTTCTTTTCATGTTTTAACAGTTCAGCAGTTTGCTTGTGTCTTGATGAATTGTTATGCTGTGTTGCATTTTGAGGTCAGTGGTGGCTGTTGTGAGCTCATTATTTTTTTTCCTGTTGTGCCTTGTGGCTGAGCAAAGTGTTGTGAGCTCATTATTTTTTTCCTGTTGTGTCTTGTGGCCAGCAAAGTGAGCCTTATCAGGTGGGGGTATGGTTTCCATCATAAAATGTCAATCTGTTCATGAAAGTAATAGAAATCTACAGTTAATGTAAGTTTTATTATGTGATGTAATTTTTGTTATAACAGGCACAAAAAGCAGTAATTTTATTGTAATGCTATCCTCATCAATATAGATAAGAATAATATAAATATAAACAATTAATTTTTTACAAAGCTTAATTGGTGTTGCAGTGTGCCGAGAATGGCTGATGCATGAGGACCAGGCACTGGCGTACCGGCTGCAGAATGAGGAGTGTGAGTGTGGTGGCTTGTCACTGTAAAGTAGATGTGCTATTTTGAAATTTTGTTTAGGATTCATCCACTTCCTTCCTATAGTTTGACAGCATCATTAGCAGAGGACAAATGCTGTATACGAGAATAAAATTTGATACACATTAAGGAAGTTTATTTGAAAGTTATTAATAAAAGTGCTTATTTTTAATGTTTTTTATTGTATATACGCAAATTCCAATCACTAACTACAAAATTTAACGGTTAAACATTTCATGAGAAGTGACAGCTGCATTGTGCCAACACCAGACTGCCTTTGTGTCATTAGGTGATCTTTGTATATGACCTCCAGATCAAAGTCATCTGGTGACCAACCGAGAGCGGAACCAGTTGCTGCGGCAGGACACCCCCAAGGCGCGGGAGGAGCAGATCAGGGAGGACCATGAGGCTGCCATTGCCCAGACAGCCCTGGAGCTTGCCTTGGCCCAGCAGTGAGTAGCCAAGCCCTGTTCCCGTCATGAGGGTGAGGGTGTATTACATCAGCAATGCTTTGGGGGTTCAAAAGATGCTAGCTTATTTTTGCCCACAAATAATGGCTTACTGTGCATTGCTGTGAGGTGTAAGTATTGTTAATAAATGTGCAAACTTGGGGTATTTTCCAAATTTTGATTTTTGGGAAACGTGGCATCAGTGATCAGTGATGTGATTCAAGAACCTGTATTGCCGTTGCCTGCCTGCATAAAGTTCTTTTCTGTTACTTTGAAGTATGAAAATAGTTTATTGTGTTTGGAGATAGTTCCTTTTTTTGTGGCAAATGAATTAGAGGATCAAAAGAGGTCAGGATGCTGTGAGATTTTAGTGAAGGAGATGAATATATTCCTGGCAATTGTTTTACTTTGTTCATAAAAAAGTCAAGTTGCAAAAGCACTACCTTTTTTTTGACATTCAGCAGTGATATAAGGAATGAATGTAAGATGTTTAACATCAGCTGTTTAAGAGGGTTTCATTCCAAGGCAGCTTGATGGGTATGCTTGAAACATTTACTAATTTGTGATTGTTCTTAATTCCCAAGTAGGTAATGAAAATTATTACATTTATTAAATTTGTATACTTATGGATGTAGTTAGACATAATCTTATTAGTGTGTTGAGATCAGTTAATATTACTTCTTTACAAAATTTTGTAATTATAATTACATTTGGAGTTTTACTTGCGCTTAAGGAAAACTGACCTGTGCACTTTTATGTGCATCTGAAATTCAGTCAGGTTGTCTCTCTTACCATTCTGACCTTCAGCTCCTCAGCCTCATCAGAAAATATTATCTTATTGGAGAAGTGTGCATTGTTCTCTACACAGATATATGTATTGTTCTACGTATTTATTAGTTATTAATGACTTCATTCTCCTTATTCTCAATATTTGTGTTCTTATGCTTTGCAAATTCACTGCTGAGTGTGTGTGTGTGTGTGTGTGTGTGTGTGTGTGTGTGTGTGTGTGTGTGTGTGTGTGTGTGTGTGAGAGAGAGAGAGAGAGAGAGAGAGAGAGAGAGAGAGAGAGAGAGAGAGAGAGAGAGAGAGAGAGAGAGAGAGTTAAGCTTGTCTTGTCTTGTCTGTATGTCTTCATTGACAGTTTTATCTTACTTTTGAAATCTAAGATACAAGGTCTGTTCAAGAGTATCCAACCACAGGTGAAGGAACAAAGTGGCTTCTTTCCCCCCCAAAAAAAACACACACACTTCTTGATGGTATTTAAATGTAGATTTTTATTTACCCTCTCTTTTCATTCTTCATTCCTGTCTCAACTTGCTTGTGTAACTCTCTAGTCATGTTATTACTTCAAACAGGACTCAGTTTTTTTTTTCCATTCTTCCTGTGTGTGTGTGTGTGTGTGTGTGTGTCTCTCTCTCTCCATCTCTGGCTGTCACTTTTGTGTATCTGTGGATTCACTTACAAACTTGTGGATTTGTCCTGTGATTGCTGTTTTTCATGTATGAGTGTGTTTCCAGTATACATGCTACTCCTGCCATCAGCACATGAGCTACTTGCTGTTTGCATAGATGGGGCCTTCATTTGTATTACCCTTTCGTATGGTAAGTAGTATTTGTTGCTTGGGAGTTTGATGTGGGATGAGTGATTTGTGCACTGTTACTCAGGGAAGCTCGAGATGCAGACTTGGCAGCCAATTTGTCTCTGCAGCTAAATGTAAAGGAGTTGGAGAAAAAGCAGCAGCAAGAGGAGGAAGACATGTTGTATGCACGCAGTTTGATGGTCAGTTTATGAGTTGGTTTGGAAAGAAAAATTGCCTGGTAAATATTTTAATCTACATGAGAATTGCCAAGTCACAGGATCTTGTTTCTTCATTTTTCATTCATTGCATATATTTCAATTAATACAGTGATTGTTGTTATTGTTAATTTTGAGTAATCGTTGCTTGTGTTTTCCTTGATTTCTCAGTGGTTTTACATTCTTCTATTTTACTTTAGATGGATTAGCTGCATGTTCATTAGTGTTCTGCAGATTGTTTGATCATAACACAGAATTGTCATAGTTTCATTTCTGTAAACTTTGCAGGAACGAGAGAAGGAATCAATAAGGCAGGTTCGAGAGCTGCGGCAGGTAGAAAGGGAGGCGGCATACCTTGGGATTAATACTGGGAACGACAATGTGGCTCTGCTGTCACGCAAAGAGAGGAGGTAAAGCATTGAGTCTTGATATATTGGCTACCTTACTTCCATACAAGATATATTCAGAACTTTACTTACAAGAAGCATAAACTCACAGGAAGTTAACAAATCCAGATTTTACATCAGCCAAATGGAACTGCATAAGTGGGAATGTGTGTTTTTTGTGGACCAAGTTTACTCTTGAAACAAAATGGTAGGGGATTTCAGCCTTGCCTCTCCCATATCTGCAGGGAGCGAAGTGCCAGTCAGGCTGGAGCAACAAGTGAAGGCTCAGCTCCAGCCAGCAGCAGTGGGGTGTCCTCTGACCTCTCAGATCTCAGTGACTTCTGCCTGCAGCCTACCAATGACATGGATGAGGAGGAGCAGAGAGCCTTGCAGGAAGATCAAGATGCTGTAAGTTTTTTTCAGTGCTAGCTTGAGTCAGTACATGTACATACCTGTGTTCATAAGTTCCTGTTGTGCATACTGGTATTTTTTGAGCTTACTCCTTCCTGTAAGGTGCAAGTTTTCATTATTTACTAAGTCCATTGAGAAATATGCAGTTGGTAGATATTTTACAGACCTAGCTTGAACATCATGTTGGGAATCCAGTGACTGAAGAAGTGCAATTTGTGTTTTGGGAAATGCAAAATACCGACAACAGTATGGCAGTTTTGAGGCTGCAGATAAGGCTGTAGTTTTAGCAGTTGTTAAAGTGGAACACAGGAATGTTTTATCTCTCTTTACTTGGCATGTCACCACAAGCCACATCATGTTGTAGTGTTAGTACTATTTGGTTCAAGGCTTATTGACATATATTTTGTTACCTGTAGAGGTCTTACAATGAGGAAATATATTTATGCTACTTTCTGCATAAATATTTTTACAATTGACATGCTTCTCTCTGGAAATGAAACTGACATTTGATGGATATATTTTTCTTAGGTTGTATAAATCACAGATTATTCCTCCATGACTAAATCCACAGCATGTACTGCACTTATCACCATTACAGAGGAAAAAAAAAATTTTACAATAATACTATATATCACCTGTGGCAGTTGCATTGTACATATTGCATGTAGTATGATACTCATTACTAATCACACTGACTTGATATTGGCATGCAACATGTCTAGTTTTGGTGCTTGTGAGCACAACTGATTTACAGGAGTTAGCTCGGCTCCTTCAGGAACAGGACGGAAAGAGGCGAGGGGACCTGCTGCACCGGGACCAGCTGCTGGCCATCGAGGCGCAGGACCGGGAGCTGGCCAAGGTGCTGCAGGAGCAGGTCAGTACCTCCCTGCCCACCCTCCCTCCCTCCACCATGACACACACACACACACACACACACACACACACACACACACACACACACACACACACACACACACACACACACACACACACACACACACACACACACACATCTTGTTATCAAATGGTGTATAAATTTAGGAAGTACTTAAAATTTGTGATGCCTAAGCTCCTGGGGTGTAGTAAGCTTGTTCATGAGATTATCCCATTCCAGTGGAGGCTCACAAAGCTAAGGGTGTGAATGCTGTGTGTGTGTGTGTGTGTGTGTGTGTGTGTGTGTGTGTGTGTGTGTGTGTGTGTGTTTGTGTGGTGCTTTGTCTGAACCATCTGTGTGGGATTGCCAGTCAGGTATATAAATGAGTAGACTTAGATTTTGGTGTGAATATTTACAAGTAGAGAACAACTATAAATTGGTTAGTTAGTGATGCTTGTTACAGTATTTTTTTTTTATTTAAAGCTTTCTGGCATGGTGGTGAATTATTTCTTATTTTCAGCTTAAAATTTTGTCTTCAGGTTACTTATACCTCCTGATTTACAGACTTTGTGCATCATTATTGGCATTACATATGTGGAGTGAGTGTGGATTGTGGTGCATTAAGAAAACTGGTATTATGATAGAGTTGGGTCATGAAGCAGAGCAGGGTTTAATGATGGTGTGGGCATGTGTTGAAAATATCTAGTCAGTGTCAGAGGTGTAAAGCTTAGGCCTTAGGAGAAGACCTTGAATGAGATGGATGGACTGGTTGAAGAGAGTATAGATGCAGAGGGATGTCTGTGAGCAAGGAATACTGGTTGCATGTGGGATGAATGGAGAGTGATTGATGGAGGAGTCTGATGTAGTTGGTCATGCTCCCATTTTGAAAGTGTTCTGTCCATCAAGCTCTGACACCTCAAGTATAGGATATGCCTTCCCATGATATGTAGTAATGGTTTTGTAACAAGTATTTACTTTTGCCAGGAGAGAGCCAAGGCCAAGAAGGCACGTGAAAAGGCCAGGCAAAAGGCTCTTCAGAAAAAGCAGGCAGAAGGAAAGTCACCACTCCCAGAGCCATCTCCCAGGGTTCGTGGGTCCAGCCCTCAGGTTTGTCCTCTGTTTATGTCTTGTGATGCGTAAAACTGATAAATATTCATCCCTTGTCACATATAGCCAGCATTACAAATCCCACAAATTAACCATACAACTATTTTGTTACCACATTGTAAGGTGCTGTATATATTTGAAATGAATTATAAAGATATGTAGATAATATTTTTGTGAAAACACTCGAATGTAAGCACCCTGCAAGATCCATAGAAATACACCCACACCATTAATGCAAATGCTCTTATTCATTTTGTTGTGAAACTTCCATACTAAAAGTTTTGAACAGGATTGATATGATTATTGAATGTGGAAGTTTCTGTCATAATATCTTACTGTAGAACACTTCCTGAACAGTGTAGAAAGGCAACTTGAGGGATGGAGTAAGGGACTGGAAATTCTCTCTCTTATATTCTCACAGTAAAACAAGGCCTGATGTCTTGTCTGGAGTGCCTTTTTTTAAGGGAATATTGGCCTGTTATATAGATAAATAGAGCAAGAAAAATTTTAGCACCTCATTTTGTCAATGTTTGTTGATTACCTTTTCCTACCTTGCTTTGTGTTATATAGGAAGGAAGGTCCAGCAGTTCCCCTCTGCAGCCTTTGGACTGCAACTCCCCCGGACCATCTGGGTATTCAAATAACGAGTCACCAGTACCCAGTAATTACGCTGGCTCCAGCCCAGGCTACTTGTCTCCCGAGTCTCCAAGGGAAGATGTGGACCAGCAGTGGCAGCAGCCTCCCCGAGGGCAGCGGCTCCAGAGGCCAGACTCTCTTGATCTCCCTGGAGTGTCACGGTCCACCACAGCCTCCATCCACCAGGAACCCTCAAGGAATCCCCACCACAACTTTCCTGTGGTGAAAACAAATAAACCAAGGTAAAGGCATACTGTCTTAACCGATCATTGTGGTGACACCTGTGGCCCATCACTGCTCATTCATTTAATTAAACAATGATGTCCCAGATGTTCCATTAGTCTTTAGTAAGGCTTAGGATGTCTTACTGTCTTAGCCATCTATTCCTCTCTCAGTCAGATCTCTAACTTCTCCCTCTCTTCAAGACATAAAGCAACAAAGTCCTCTGTTAGGAGGCACTGTCCTAGCTCTGATTCATCAGATCTAGAAAAAAAATGTTTACAGTAACCTTATTTAGATAAGCATTTTTCATTCTAAATTTCCCTCATTATACACAGTGTCCTATTTACTATATGGCATGACTATCGAGGTATCTGCATGCTACAGTGAAAAAAATCCTCCCTGTTACTCTTGTGCACTGGCTTTACTGTTGCTTACATTGCTCATTGTACAGACATTTCACTTGAACATTTCTTAGTTCTTCATATCTGCTTGCAGACTACCTGATCCAGAAAATGCTCCTGGTGAAGTCTTTGGTGAGACCAGCAGCAGCAGCAGCATGGAGCGCAGTCCAGGCATGGGCTTCACCAACATAGCGTGTGCCATTGACCCGACCTATCAGCGGCGGGTCATGCGGGGGGAGCTGGCGCCGTCCCCCCAGGCCACCCTCCAGTCTTCCTCCTCGTCCTCCACCACAAGCAGTGGTACAGGAGGTTTGGTAGGAGCCTCTGTCAGCTCACCAATCTCACCTCTGCCTCCTCCAGGTTTGAGTCCCTTTTGGTTGTTCATTTAATATCAACTCTAAAAAGTGTAGATGTTTCATTATTATTATGTTAGAAAATCTGAAATTTACTCTTTACCTTCTCAAGTGTACAGGAATCCAAGTAGAGAACCTCAGACACATAATTGGATATTGTCTGCACTACCTTACAAAATAAATTCAGTTGAACATTAATACACTGGAACAAACATAGAATTGGTAACCTCTCACCTTCACTTGAATAGATTGTGTTCCTCATCAAACAAGGAGACATTACATAGAGTGTACATTTATGATACAGACTCTTGCAAGCATCAGTTTTCATTCTCCCATGGTGGTCTGCAGTGTTTGATGACGATGAGGAGGATGACTATCCGGTGCCGCCCTACATGCCCATCCAGGGCCAGCGCCGCACTGCCAGCCTGGAGAAGAACCGTAGACCAAAGCCTCCCAAGGAAAAGTCAAACAGTAAAGACAGTTGCAAGCAGCAGTAGCTACACTTGTATTATATCTCCTATCCAGTAATTTATTCATTTCAGTGATTAGCAGTTAGCATAATCTTTGGTGTTTAAGTATGGTTTATTACATTTGTTTAGAAACAGGCAGCTACCAGGCACAACAGAGCATTCCATAGCATGATGGAGATTGAAGTATTACTATATAGCACTCAAGTTATAGAATTTTGCTGGAAGTGCTTAGCAAATATGTGGCATTCCAGACATGTGTCCCAACTGTTTCCAAGCTCATGTTTTTGTTGATACATAGGAACCATGATATTTTGAAGTGAGAGCTATAATATTGTACATTCCACCTGTGCATATTGCTTTGTGTTTTGTTGCAGGCAGGTAGTACTGTACTGCATTTTTTACCTTGATTCTGACCTTCCAAGAGTAGAAAAGTCTACAAGTTATTACTGGTTGTCAGCAGAGTGTTTTGTGTCAGGATATACTGACAAATACTGCTACATATCAGAGCCTCATCTGAGTGGTTTAGTTTAAGGCTTCAGACTGAGTTATAAATTATCATATTGACTGACATAATTACTATTATTTTTTAGCATTATGAAATTTAAGTATTGCGATATACGATGACATGTACTTCACCATTCCTCCATGTGTCTCGAAGGGGACATGCGTGATGTGACTTATTTCAGCTTCTTGGTATGATAGCCAAAATCAAAAGGTTTATTTTAAGCATACTATTGGCCCTTAGAGTGAGTTTGTATGACACATTCTCTGCACCTAGAGGAAGTGACAGACAGCCATAGTTTTGTAATAAAGAAGGCAGCTAAACTTTGTGCCCTATAGAAAAGTATGTATTATCTAAAAATCCTCTGTGTTAAAATAATTTTTCCTATATATATATTTTAAGAAAAGTTAATTTACAAACATTATTTTTGTATTGTGTAGGTTAGGACGAATTAATGTCTTATATTGTTGTGTGGTGTGGTGGTGTGTGCATCTTGCATTGCTGCACGGCACTCCGGGAGGCAGCTGGTGATGCCCGCGCCAGGAGGTGTTGGGCCAGGGCGGCTGTAAGGAGTGACAGTGTGGGCAGCTAAGGGTTTCCCAACATAGGGCTTATTTCATATTGTATAAACAAATGCATATATTAAAATCTCAATTCATATTTGTTAGATATATACATAGTAGTTTATTTAATTTAACTTCATTTGATAATTGCTTATATTTTTATGAGAAAAAGTAGATTAAGTATATTTTTTTATTCATTATCATTTATCTAGTTATATTTCTGATCTTCACTTATTTCTGGAAATGTTGGAGAGAATGTCCTTTGCAGCCAACTCTAGTTTGACTTTTCCAGACATTCCTTGCATTCTTCCGTCCTTTTATTTCTCCCTGACTTGTTTCCTTGGTAATCTTGTCTTTCATTGGCTCTTGTGCCTTGCCCACCCACCCATCCAGCTCTGTCCTCAAGCACTGCTTGATTCTTATGTTCTGTGAAAGATTAAAACATTTACTTAATATTTAAAGTGATAGACTAAGTAATATAAATTTATTAATATATGTATTCTCCTTTATTATGCTGCTGGTCATGGTTATATAAATGATTGTTTATAATTATTTGCAGAAAGCTACACATTTTTTTTTATTTCAGAGAAACTTTTTTAGTCAAAATATCTCTTATGTTCAGTAGGTTAGCATTATTTTGTTTGATACACTGTGTTTGTGTCTGTGTGGTAGGAATCATTGGTTATGAGTATTCACCAACTGATTAGTTAACAATTTGTAGTGAAACATGGCCTGTGTCAGGATACTTGTTACACCATTAGCTGAGTGTTCTCTTCCAAGACTCTGAAAGAGCAGCTCAAAAGTGCAATGTACATACATTAAGAAATTGCATCAACTGTGAATTTTCTTGTCATGGGAGAAAGATCTCTTGACTGATGCACATTCAGTCTTTTATATAAGTTTGTTACTTGAAAAATGTAGGCATTAATGCATGCTCACTGCCATAGTAATGCTCTGTGGTTGGGAATTTAAGATATTTACATATCATGCATAATCTTTAGGAGTATATGAGGGTGAGCCAGAAAGTATTTGCAAAGATTATTTTTTTCAGCTGTGTTGTATTGACCACACTGTGCTTGTCATGTTTTGGTGATACATTGTCTGCACCACCATGAACCCGTGTCAGCCTCAGAGCCCAGCACCTGCCACCTCACCAGGGCTTGCTTGCCTCTCTCTGCGTGTATGTGAATGTCAGTGGCTGAAGGAATGACATCATACCACCATCTTAGTCATCATCATCACCATCACCATCATTATTGTCATCATCATCATCATCATCATCATCATCATCATCATCATCATCATTATTTTCATTATCACCACCACCACCACCACCACCACCACCACACTGCCATCATCATATCATTTAGGGAAGTGCATTCAGAAGCCATACTCACCAGGTGGCATCCAGCTCAGCTACATTGTCATATGGAACATGCTTGACAAATCATTCAGGATTCTTACCTCAAGACCTCATCTGCTGTCATCTTTGGCACACTACTGTACCTTCTTCCATATTCAAAATACTTAAACACTTCACTCAGCCATCTTCATTCTCTTCCTGTACTGTTGAATCAGAACTGCAATTCAGACCAATTACTGCTGAATTTCCAGTGCAGAGCCATTGACTAAGGTGAAGATGTGGTTTTGATCTCATAGTGTTCTTATCTAATGTGGATATGAATCTTATACTTTTAGAAGGCAGACTCCATGTCAGAATGGGTCAGCCTAGGGCTCCTGATGGCAGCTTTCCACATTACATGGCAAAGCACATGTTAAGTATCCAGGTTTCTGTGTTCTCTGAAGTATTTTTTTTTCATGTTTTCTTTAGTCTACAGTATTTATAGGTGTTATACCTTTCACTTTATAGTATTTAACAGTTAACTCATTTTTATGCTTTCAACATGATGAAGCAAATGCAATGTATCATATGACCGTTGGAGTCACTCCCTCTGCTTCTTTGTTACTACAGACATGTCTTACAGTAATAATGTATATCCACTTAATTTTTAGGTTATTAAATCTTACAGCCATTTTAAGCTCAGTATGTACACACACACACACACACACACACACACACACACACACACACACACACACACACACACACACACACACACACACACACACACACACACACACACACACACAGACAGTCATAAGCTTTGTTCCTACATTGTGGTGAAAGTGTGAAGTACATGTGTGGTGTGGGTGCAGGTCAGTGCATGAAGATTACAGTGGCTTGCTCTGCCTGCTGGGACTGAAGCTTTCACTGTTACAGACAGTGTGTTCACACAGCTTACACACAGTGACTTTAAACATATTTTTGCTTAGACTTTCTGGCTCATGAGGATGTAGAGAGCTATGAAAATTATTTACATCCTTTAGTATTTAAGTTCAATAGTTTTAGTGCTGTGCATATAGCCACCTGGAGTTTATGTAACAAATCATAAGAAATACAGTATTTTCATGCAAATGATCTGCTTCACCTCTTCCAGGACTCTATACATGCAAGCTGTGTACACTGCCTTTGTATTGGTAAGAAGATTGTGCAATATATATACATACATATATTTTCATTTATCAGTGTTTTTATAATAGTTTGTGTATTTGTGTAACAAAACTGCTGTATATGAATGACTTAAGTATATTAGGGAGTGAGACTTAAGAGAACACTGTACATTAAGGGTGGAGGTTTGGGAGAGTGAAGGTGTGATGTAAGCTCCTCCTGTCCCAACTAGTGGTGGCACTGCCTGCAGACACCAACACTGCCTCTGTGTGGCTCATGACCTGCACCACCACCGTTACCATTCATTTGCAGAGCTATTATTATTATTAGTGCTATTAATATTAATATTTTTTATTATTATTATTATTATTATTATTATCATCATTATTATTATCAGTGTTCATGTTTATTCTGTTTGTTTATTGATTGCTTTATTTTGTATGCATGTGCAAGGTATGGTAATGGATGAGTTATGGTAATGGTAATGAAATTGTTATTGTTGTATTTTGTATTATTATTATTATTATTATTATTATTAGTGTTATTATTTAAAAGATAGCACTATCGTCATTACTACTACTACTACTACTGCTACTGCTGCTGCTGCTGCTACTACTACTACTACTACTACTACTACTACTACTACTACTACTACTACTACTATCACGAGCAGCACAACAAAAAAACTACTACTACTACTACTACTACTACTATTACTACTACTATAGCAAATGTAACCAAAAATACCAAAAAATAAACTGCGAAGGCCATTGAGGCACTGAATGTGGGAGGTGACAAGTGAAGGGCGTGACGCGGGAGGGAGATAGGAAGACGTGTATGTACTCGTATAGTGGTCTACTTAGGGCGAGGGGGAGGACTAGGCGTGTTGACCCGGCAGCTGTACAGTAGCTCAAGCTCGTCAAGAATAAATACTATGCCACCAATAAAGAAAGGCAATTCTGTAATGGAATGTTTTGTACCCTTAATTTTAAAAGCCAGGGATATTTTCTAGATGTTGAAGGTATTTGCAGTGTCAGGCGATAGGAAAAAAAAAAAAAAAATTGAGGGGAAAATAGAGAGTGAGATGGAAGGATGGAATTACGGTAGAACTGCAAAGGATGGGAGTCACAGAAGAAGATACAATGAACAGAAACAACTGGAGGAGACTAGTACATGGCGCCAACCCCTCACTTCAAGGAAATGGCGGCGACGAAAAGAATCTAAGGAAATGTATCTGAACAATCTTGAACATCGGCATTCTTTCCCCTGATCAGTTCACAGCTTGGGTTCTTGCTGGGAAATACATCTATTGATTTGTGTCTGCTGCTCTATCGCCCCGTGGTTTATGGGACCATATCATCAAGCACTTCCGTATACTCAAACCTCCGCTACTTTGAAAAGGCTATAGTTGAAGTTACATGGATTTTTAAAGGTGCTTTTATGGTTCTAGTGACAGGTTAACTATATTTCTAAATTAATGGGAGAAACACTTGATAATCCGGCGAATAATCTCTGTGGCCTTTGAAAATATTTGTCATGAGAGAGCAAAGCGTTTCAGAATGACGGACCCTGATCACACGTAATTGCATCTTTAAGTGCCTGCAATGAGACACATGAATTCCCTCTCAGAAAATGCCGTACAGCAATGGTAAAGGCAGCGCTGCAAGGATCAATTTGTTTGTGTGGAAATGATACAACGCCAATAAACGAGGACAAAAGAATTAATTGGTGCGGGTGTGTGGGACGCGCCTGCCTTGTACAATGCATGATGTAATTCCTTCACTGCTCCA
The DNA here is from genome assembly GCF_035594125.1 of Scylla paramamosain. Lineage (NCBI taxonomy): Eukaryota > Metazoa > Arthropoda > Malacostraca > Decapoda > Portunidae > Scylla > Scylla paramamosain. The sequence goes on along the minus strand of NC_087158.1, from coordinate 1,313,729 downwards.
TGTAATGCTTCACAACAATAAAAGCACTGCACGAAAATTTTGCAATCACCTACAGGAAAGAAAATGGATTAGGTGAATCAGTTTTTACTATTTTTTATTATTAATTTACGTATGTTTTCATTTATATATATTTTTCAGATATCTAACTATATAGTAAAATATTCAAAGCTGGCTATTGAATGAAAATAAATCTGTAATAGTAGTTTGTGAGTAAAAGAGCCGCGTGAGCTGAAGCAGTGAAAAGTTCAATAACTCTTTTTCTACATGAGTCTGAATATCTTTAAATGCGGTCGGCCCTCCGGTAACTTCCACATTACGTTGCTAATGATCGGGTTTTATTTCATGGTGAATCACTCGTGCATAGTCTAAGCCAGCGACACGACCCACTTCCCTCAGGTTTTATAATGTTTGCAGTGCATTATGGTTGTTTATCTAGACCTTGTTAACTGAGGACCTCGTGTAAACCTTTTAATTTCTTTTTTTTCTTCCACTCTCGGAGATATAGTGTTGTGAGCCAATGTGTGAGTGACGCGCTGGCTTGTGTCTTGTTAAAAATCCCAAAGTGAAGTTCTGGCGTGGACTTGTTTTGTCTTCCATTCCCGGACGTATTCTTAAGCGCTCTGAGCTTTCGCCAATAATACCATCAATACTATCAGGTGATTAGTCGAGTTTTCATGATGTTTTCCTCATTGATGATGCAAAACCGTTGAAGTGTCACTAGAATCATGAAAAAAAAAACATCCTTAAAAACCGTAATAACTTCATGTAGAGCATGTTAACTAATGAGGTTGGAGATAAGACGCAGACATTTTATTTGTTTTGTTTACGTATTAATTTATTAACTTATTGACGTACACGAGCCTATGTGCCGCAATGTGTGAGTGACGCGCTGTGTTGTACTGCATGCTGGCGGATATCGGTGCGTGTGTGCAGCAGAGAGGGCGGCGAGAGAACCTGCTTGCGCTCTGTGATGTCTCGATTTGTAGCGCTCAAACGGAAACAGAGAGAGAGAGAGAGAGAGAGAGAGAGAGAGAGAGAGAGAGAGAGAGAGAGAGAGAGAGAGAGAGAGAGAGAGAGATGATACTGTGTACGAACATCGAGTCTAGTGTACTTACAGAAATTGGATAGGAAATTGTTTGCAAGGATTGAAAAGGGACACGCTCTCTCTCTCTCTCTCTCTCTCTCTCTCTCTCTCTCTCTCTCTCTCTCTCTCTCTCTCTCTCTCTCTC